>NW_026729320.1:30000-50000 GCF_030272615.1 Cryptomeria japonica
AGGGCCCAGCAGCCAGAATGCATGAAGCGACGGATGAAGCAGTGATGACAACCGGGCTGTGAGGAGAGGAGGGATGCAGCCAAGAAAGCAATCAGGGCTCGAGGCAAGGGATGCATCAAGGATAGCAATCATGTTGTGAGGCGAGATTCCAAAGGCTAAACGTGAGAGGCTGCAGGGTCGACTCAGAGAGGTCTATGCATGTGAGAGGCTGAAAGCAAGGTCAACTCGGAGCGGTCTATGCATCGGGCGCGCTTGGGGCGACTACCAGTGCCAACCCCTTATCCCGCGACGCGTCCGACAAAGAGAACGTTCCAAGGCGGCAGAGGAGGTTACCAGCCGAAGGATGCAGTAGCAATAACAGGTATAGTTCCGCGGCGGCCGAGAAGACTCACCGCATAGGAATCGGGATGCGAGGCGAGGGATGCGGCGGGAAGGCCCCGACGGCTAAACGGAAGAGGCTGCAGGGCCGCCTCGGAATGGTCCAAGCATCGGACGCGATTGGGACGACTACCAGTGCCAACCCCTTATCCCGCGATGCGTCCGATACACAGATAGTTCCAAGGCGGCCGAGGAGCCTCACCGCATATCAATCGGGGTGCGAGGCGAGGGATGGGGCGGGAAGGCCCCAACGGCTAGACGGAAGAGGCTTCAGGGCCACCTCGGAATGCTCCAAGCATCGGACGCGCTTGGGGCGACTACCAGTGCCAACCCCTTATCCCGCGATGCGTCCGATACACAGATGGTTCCAAGGCGGCCGAGGAGCCTCACCGCATAGCAATCGGGGGTGCGAGGCGAGGGATGGGGCGGGAAGGCCCCAACGGCTAGACGGAAGAGGCTTCAGGGCCGCCTCGGAATGGTCCAAGCATCGGACGCGCTTGGGGCGACTACCAGTGACAACCCCTCATCCCGCGATGCGTCCGATACGAAGATGGTTCCAAGGCGGCCGAGGAGCCTCACCGCATAGCAATCGGGGTGCGAGGTGGGGGATGCGGCGAGATGGCCCCAACGGCTAGACGGAAGAGGCCACAGGGCCGCGTTGGAATAGTCCAAGCATCGGACGCGCTTGGGGCGACTACCAGTGACAACCCCTTATCCCGCGATGCGTCCGATACGAAGATAGTTCCAAGGCGGCCGAGGAGCCTCACCGCATAGCAATCCGGGTGCGAGGTGGGGGATGCGGCGAGATGGCCCCAACGGCTAGACGGAAGAGGCTGCAGGGCCGCCTCGGAATAGTCCAAGCATCGGACGCGCTTGGGGCGACTACCAGTGACAACCCCTTATCCCGCGATGCTTCCGATACGAAGACAGTTCCAAGGCGGCCGAGGAGCCTCACCGCATAGCAATGGGGGTGCGAGGTGAGGGATGCGGCGAGATGGCCCCAACGGCTAGACGGAAGAGGCCACAGGGCCGCCTCGGAATAGTCCAAGCATCGGACGCGCTTGGGGCGACTACCAGTGACAACCCCTTATCCCGCGATGCATCCGATACGAAGATAGTTCCCAGGCGGCCGAGGAGCCTCACCGCATAGCAATCGGGGTGCGAGGCGAGGGATGCGGCGAGATGGCCCCAAAGGGTAGACGGAAGAGGCTGCGGGGCCGCCTCGGAATAGTCCAAGCATCGAACGCGCTTGGGGCGACTACCACTGCCAACCCCTTATCCCGCGATGCGTCCGATACACAGATAGTTCCGAGGCGGCCGAGGAGCTGGGGGATGCGGCGAGATGGCCCCAACGGCTAGACGGAAGAGGCTGTAGGGCCGCCTCGGAATAGTCCAAGCATCGGACGCGCTTGGGGCGACTACCAGTGACAACCCCTTATCCCGCGATGCGTCCGATACACAGATAGTTCCGAGGCGGCCAAGGAGCCTCACCGCATAGCAATCGTGGTGCGAGGTGGGGGATGCAGCGAGATGGCCCCAACGGCTAGACGGAAGAGGCTGCAGGGCCGCCTCGGAATGGTCCAAGCATCGGACGCGCTTGGGGCGACTACCACTGCCAACCCCTTATCCCGCGATGCGTCCGATACACAGATAGTTCCAAGGCGGCCGAGGAGCCTCACCGAATAGCAATCGGGGTGCGAGGCGAGGGATGCGGCGAGAAAGCCCCAACGGCTAGAGGGAAGAGGCTTCAGGTCCGCCTCGGAATGGTCCAAGCATCGGACGCGCTTGGGGCGACTACCAGTGACAACCCCTTATCCCGCGACGCGTCCGATACACAGATAGTTCCAAGGCGGCCGAGGAGCCTCACCGCATAGCAATCGGGGTGCGAGGCGAGGGATGCGGCGAGAAGGACCCAACGGCTAGACGGCAGAGGCTTCAGGGCCGCCTCGGAATGGTCCAAGCATCGGACGCGCTTGGGGCGACTACCAGTGACAACCCCTTATCCCGCGACGCGTCCGATACACAGATAGTTCCAAGGCGGCCGAGGAGCCTCACCGCATAGCAATCGGGGTGCGAGGCGAGGGATGCGGCGAGAAGGACCCAACGGCTAGACGGAAGAGGCTTCAGGTCCGCCTCGGAATGGTCCAAGCATCGGACGCGCTTGGGGCGACTACCAGTGACAACCCCTTATCCCGCGACGCGTCCGATACACAGATAGTTCCAAGGCGGCCGAGGAGCCTCACCGCATAGCAATCGGGGTGCGAGGCGAGGGATGCGGCGAGAAGGACCCAACGGCTAGACGGAAGAGGCTTCAGGGCCGCCTCGGAATGGTCCAAGCATCGGACGCGCTTGGGGCGACTACCAGTGACAACCCCTTATCCCGCGATGCGTCCGATACACAGATAGTTCCAAGGCGGCCGAGGAGCCTCACCGCATAGCAATCGGGGTGCGAGGCGAGGGATGCGGCGAGAAGGACCCAACGGCTAGACGGAAGAGGCTTCAGGGCCGCCTCGGAATGGTCCAAGCATCGGACGCGCTTGGGGCGACTACCAGTGACAACCCCTTATCCCGCGACGCGTCCGATACACAGATAGTTCCAAGGCGGCCGAGGAGCCTCACCGCATAGCAATCGGGGTGCGAGGCGAGGGATGCGGCAAGAAGGACCCAACGGCTAGACGGAAGAGGCTTCAGGGCCGCCTCGGAATGGTCCAAGCATCGGACGCGCTTGGGGCGACTACCAGTGACAACCCCTTATCCCGCGACGCGTCCGATACACAGATAGTTCCAAGGCGGCCGAGGAGCCTCACCGCATAGCAATCGGGGTGCGAGGCGAGGGATGCGGCGAGAAGGACCCAACGGCTAGACGGAAGAGGCTTCAGGTCCGCCTCGGAATGGTCCAAGCATCGGACGCGCTTGGGGCGACTACCAGTGACAACCCCTTATCCCGCGACGCGTCCGATACACAGATAGTTCCAAGGCGGCCGAGGAGCCTCACCGCATAGCAATCGGGGTGCGAGGCGAGGGATGCGGCGAGAAGGACCCAACGGCTAGACGGAAGAGGCTTCAGGGCCGCCTCGGAATGGTCCAAGCATCGGACGCGCTTGGGGCGACTACCAGTGACAACCCCTTATCCCGCGACGCGTCCGATACACAGATAGTTCCAAGGCGGCCGAGGAGCCTCACCGCATAGCAATCGGGGTGCGAGGCGAGGGATGCGGCGAGAAGGACCCAACGGCTAGACGGAAGAGGCTTCAGGGCCGCCTCGGAATGGTCCAAGCATCGGACGCGCTTGGGGCGACTACCAGTGACAACCCCTTATCCCGCGATGCGTCCGATACACAGATAGTTCCAAGGCGGCCGAGGAGCCTCACCGCATAGCAATCGGGGTGCGAGGCGAGGGATGCGGCGAGAAGGACCCAACGGCTAGACGGAAGAGGCTTCAGGGCCGCCTCGGAATGGTCCAAGCATCGGACGCGCTTGGGGCGACTACCAATGACAACCCCTTATCCCGCGACGCGTCCGATACACAGATAGTTCCAAGGCGGCCGAGGAGCCTCACCGCATAGCAATCGGGGTGCGAGGCGAGGGATGCGGCGAGAAGGACCCAACGGCTAGACGGAAGAGGCTTCAGGGCCGCCTCGGAATGGTCCAAGCATCGGACGCGCTTGGGGCGACTACCAGTGACAACCCCTTATCCCGCGACGCGTCCGATACACAGATAGTTCCAAGGCGGCCGAGGAGCCTCACCGCATAGCAATCGGGGTGCGAGGCGAGGGATGCGGCGAGAAGGACCCAACGGCTAGACGGAAGAGGCTTCAGGGCCGCCTCGGAATGGTCCAAGCATCGGACGCGCTTGGGGCGACTACCAGTGACAACCCCTTATCCCGCGACGCGTCCGATACACAGATAGTTCCAAGGCGGCCGAGGAGCCTCACCGCATAGCAATCGGGGTGCGAGGCGAGGGATGCGGCGAGAAGGACCCAACGGCTAGACGGAAGAGGCTTCAGGGCCGCCTGGGAATGGTCCATGCATCGCACGCGCTTGGGGCGACTACCAGTGACAACCCCTTATCCCGCGACGCGTCCGATACACAGATAGTTCCAAGGCGGCCGAGGAGCCTCACCGCATAGCAAGCGGGGTGCGAGGCGAGGGATGCGGCGAGAAGGACCCAACGGCTAGACGGAAGAGGCTTCAGGGCCGCCTCGGAATGGTCCAAGCATCGGACGCGCTTGGGGCGACTACCAGTGACAACCCCTTATCCCGCGACGCGTCCGATACACAGATAGTTCCAAGGCGGCCGAGGAGCCTCACCGCATAGCAATCGGGGTGCGAGTCGAGGGATGCGGCGAGAAGGACCCAACGGCTAGACGGAAGAGGCTTCAGGGCCGCCTCGGAATGGTCCAAGCATCGGACGCGCTTGGGGCGACTACCAGTGACAACCCCTTATCCCGCAATGCGTCTGATACACAGATAGTTCCAAGGCGGCCGAGGAGCCTCACCGCATAGCAATCGGGGTGCAAGGCAAGGGATGCGGCGAGAAGGACCCAACGGCTAGACGGAAGAGGCTTCAGGGCCGCCTCGGAATGGTCCAAGCATCGGACGCGCTTGGGGCGACTACCGTTGCCAACCCCTTATCCCGCGATGCGTCTGATACACAGATAGTTCCGAGGCGGCCGAGGAGCCTCACCGCATAGCAATCGGGTTGCGAGGCAGATTATTGGGAAGGGAACCCCCTGGGATGCGGCTCAAGCAGTGCCCAAAGGGACTGGAATGCGGAATCACATCGAGAGACCCAAATGCTATACGAGGGCTCAAATCGAATTATCGATTTGGCCACGACATGGACGCATCGGAACGACTACCTTTGCCGAACCACTCGCAATTGCATCCATACCGAAACCAATAGACATTTCCGTTAGAGCCCTCGCATAGCATTCGGGAATCTCGCATGCCCCTCTAAATCGACCAATGCTGGCGCTCAACGAAAATCCGAGCGCTACCACCGTTCGAGCGCCAGCATTGGTCGAGTTAGAGGGGCACGGGGGAGAATGCTCCAGTCAACACCTCCCCTATATAAGTTATTTGTCCGATTCTCGCACAACCGTAGTCTGCCTCGTCGAATCAAACAACGGTCCCAGATTCTGACTTCCGTTCCGTAGAGACCCAAAAGCTAGATGGAGGCTCGCAAGAAAGAGAGTCGGCGCATAGCAATCGGGTTTCTCGAACGTTTAGGGACCGAGCTCACTTGCGGATAGGGCAAAATCCGCCAAGCAACCCAAAAGCTAGACGGGGGCTCGAATCGAATCGCCTAGGCGGCCACAACAACGACGTGTTGGATCGACTACCAGTGCCAAACCATTCAGCAAGACTAGTCTGTGTCGAGGCCGGATAGAGATTCTCAGAGAGCGCCCGTATAGCATTTAGGAGACCTGCCGCGTCCCTCACACTCGACAAATGGTGGTGCACGTTTATAAATCCGAGCGATCCCAACCCTTTCAAGCACCAACATCGGTCGAGATAGAGGGGCACGGAGGGGGCTGCGTGAGACAACACAGTCCCCTATATAAGTTATTTGTCCGATTCTCACACATCCGAAGAATGGTCATCAAATCGGACAACAGCCCAAACTTCCGACTTCCGTCCCAGAAAGCCCAAGAGCTATCTAAAACGTTCATGGCCGGAACTCGATCGCGGCTATACCAGTCCGCCAAGCAACCCAAAAGCTAGACTGGAGCTCTAGTCGAATCACCTCTGTGGCCATTGCAAGGACGTGTTGGAGCGACTACCATTGCCGAACCATTCCGCAGGTCGAGTCCATACCAAGGCCGCATAGAGATTCACGATGAGCTCCTGCATAGCAATCAGGAGACTTGCCGTGTCCATCACAATCGATAAATCCTGGTGCAAGATTTTTGCATCCGAGCGCTCCAACCAGTCGAGCACCAGCATCAATCGACATAAACGGGCACGGGGGGAGGATGCTCGAGAACACTACCTCCCCTATATAAGTTATTTGTCCGATTCTCAAGCAGCCGAAGTCTGGTCATCGAATCGGGTCAAAGACCACAACTTCCGACTTTACCCACAATGCAAGTCATCGAATCGAACATCGGCCCCCGAGTCGGACTCCATGCGTATGTCAGGTCATCGGACCCAAATTCCGCCTTCCTGCGCATGGCGGGCCATCAATATCAACTCGGTCATCGGACCCAAACTCCGCCTTTCTGCGCATGGCACGCCTTCAAATCGGTCATCGGACCCAAATTCCGCCTTCCTGTGCATGGCGGGCCATCAACATCAACTCGGTCATCGGACCCAAATTCCGCCTTTCTGCGCATGGCACGCCATCAACTCGGTCATCGGACCCAAATTCCGCCTTCCTGCGCATGGCAGGTCATCGGACACAAATTCAGACCTCGCCAATATGCCTACGTATCGAATCGGTCATCGGACCCAACTTCCGACTTCATCCATACTGTAGGGTCTTTGAGGTTGGCGCGGTGCGCTCAACCCGGGGAGTCGACCCATCGAAGCATACACCTCCCCTATATAAGCTATTTGTCCGATTCCCACACCTGTGTAGTTTGCACCTCTGACCAGGACATCGACCCCAACTTCCGAACTCGACTGCAACGACGGCACCAGCGCCTTGGTGCGCACCTTGCGACGCACAGTCCCAACATTCGCCTTCCTGCACATGGCAGGTCATCGGACCCAAATTCCGACCTCGCGAGTATGCCTACATATCGAATCGGTCATCGGACACAACTTCCGACTTCATCCATACCGTAGGGTCTTTGAGGTTGGCGCGGTGCGCTCAACCCGGGGAGTCGACCCAACGAAGCATACACCTCCCCTATATAAGCTATTTGTCCGATTCCCACACCTGTGTAGTTTGCACCTCCGATCAGGACATCGACCCCAACTTCCGAACTCGCCTGCAACGACCGAACCAGCGCCTTGGTGCGCACCTTGCAACGCACAGTGCCAACATTCGCCTTCCTGCACATGGCAGGTCATCGGACCCAAATTCCGACCTCGCGAGTATGCCTACATATCGAATCGGTCATCGGACCCAACTTCCGACTTCATCCATACCGTAGGGTCTTTGAGGTTGGCGCGGTGCGCTCAACCCGGGGAGTCGACCCAACGAAGCATACACCTCCCCTATATAAGCTATTTGTCCGATTCCCACACCTGTGTAGCTTGCACCTCCGATCAGGACATCGACCCCAACTTCCGAACTCGACTAAAAAGACCGCACCAGCACCTTGGTGTGCACCTTGCAACGCACAGTGCCAACATTCGCCTTCCTGCACATGGCAGGTCATCGGACCCAAATTCCGACCTCATGAGCATACCTACTAATCGAATCGGTCATCGGACCCAACTTCCGACTTCATCCATACCGTAGGGTCTTTGAGGTTGGCGCGGTGCGCTCAACCTGGGGAGTCGACCCATCGAAGCATACACCTCCCCTATATAAGCTATTTGTCCGATTCCGACACCTGTGTAGTTTGCACCTCCGCTCAGGACATCGACCCCAACTTCCGAACTCGCCTGCAACGACCGAACCAGCGCCTTGGTGCGCACCAAAAGTGCGCACTTTTGGAGGGCACTTTTGTGCGCTCCAAAGGTGCGCACTTTTGGAGGGCACTTTTGTGCGCTCCAAAGGTGCGCACTTTTGGAGGGCACTTTTTGGAGGGCACTTTTGTGCGCTCCAAAGGTGCGCACTTTTGGAGGGCACTTTTTGGAGGGCACTTTTCTGCGCTCCAAAGGTGCGCACTTTTGGAGGGCACTTTTTGGAGGGCACTTTTCTGCGCTCCAAAGGTGCGCACTTTTGGAGGGCACTTTTTGGAGGGCACTTTTCTGCGCTCCAAAGGTGCGCACTTTTGGAGGGCACTTTTTGGAGGGCACTTTTCTGCGCTCCAAAGGTGCGCACTTTTGGAGGGCACTTTTGTGCACTCCAAAGGTGCACACTTTTGGAGGGCACTTTTTGGAGGGCACTTTTCTGCACTCCAAAGGTGCGCACTTTTGGAGGGCACTTTTTGGAGGGCACTTTTGTGCGCTCCAAAGGTGCGCACTTTTGGAGGGCACTTTTTGGAGGGCACTTTTGTGCGCTCCAAAGGTGCGCACTTTTGGAGGGCACTTTTGTGCACTCCAAAGGTGCGCACTTTTGGAGGGCACTTTTCCTGCGCTCCAAAGGTGCACACCTAGGTGAGCACCTTCGACCACACCTTGTAGCACACCAAACTCTGACTTTCGACTTCATCCGCAATGCAGGGTCTTTGAGGTTGGCGCAATGCGCACAACCAGGGGAGTCGACCCATCAAACCCAACACCTCCCCTATATAAGCTATTTGTCTGATTCTCATACATGCGTAGCCTGCAGGAGCAATTAGGACATCGACCCCAACTTTCGGCTTCTAAACGAAAACAAGGTCTTTGAGGTTGGTGTAATGCGAACAACTAGGGGAGTCAACCCATCAAACCCAACACCTCCCCTATATAAGCTATTTGTCTGATTCTCATACATGTGTAGTCTACAGGAGCAATTAGGACATCGACCCCAACTTTTGACTTCTTAACGAAAACAAGGTCTTTGAGGTTGACGTAATGCGCACAACCAGGGGAGTCGACCCATCAAACCCAACACCTCCCCTATATAAGCTATTTGTCCGATTCTCATACATGTGTAGCCTACAGGAGCCATTAGGACATTGACCCCAACTTTTGACTTCTTAACGAAAACAAGGTCTTTGAGGTTGGCGTAATGCGCACAACCAAGGGAGTTGACCCATCAAACCCAACACCTCCCCTATATAAGCTATTTGTCTGATTCTCATACATGTGTAGCCTGCAACAACGATTAGGACATCCACCCCAACTTCTGAATTCGTCTGCGTTGACCGCACCAAAGGTGCACGCCTTGGTGCTCACCAAAATCCGACTTCCGACTTCTTCTGCTATGCGGGGTCTTTGAGGTTGGCGCAGTGCGCACAACCAGGGGAGTCAACCCACCGAATGCAACACCTCCCCTATATAAGCTATTTGTCTGATTCTCATACATGCGTAGACTGCAGCAATGATTAGGACATCCACCCCAACTTTTGACTTCTTAAACAAGACAGGGTCTTTGAAGTTGGTGCAGTGCACACAACCAGGGGAGTCGACCCATCAAACGCAACACCTCCCCTATATAAAGCTATTTGTCCGATTCTCATACGTGTAGTCTGCAGCAGCGATTAGGACATCGACCCCAACTTCCGAATTCGTTTGCATTGACCGCACCAAAGGTGCACGCCTTGGTGTGCACCTTGGAGTGCACTTTGGTGCTCACCTCGGTGCACACTTTGGTGTGCACCTCGGTGTGCACCAAAGGTGCGCACCTTGGAGCGCACCAAAGGTGTACACTTTGGAGCGCACCACATAGGGTCTTTGAGAGGTTGGCGCAGTGCGCACACCAAGGTGGGTGTTGAGGTGCGTGCCGAGGTGGGTGGGTGCTAGGGTGCGCTCCATGGTGGGTGCCAGGGTGGGTGCGTGCTAGGGTGGATTCCAAAGAGGGTCATAGGGTGGGTGCCAAGGTGGGTTGGTGATATAGTGGGTTCAAAGGTGGGTACTAGGGTGGGTTCCAAGGTGGGTCACAAGTTGGGTGCCAGGATGCGTGGGTGTTAGGTTGGGTGCCAAGGTGGGCTCCTGCGTGGGTGGGTGCTAGGGTGGGTTTCAAGGTGGACGCGAGGGCGGGTGCCAAGGTGGGTAACAAGTTGGGTGTTAGGATGGGTGAGTGCTAGAGTGGGTGCCAAGGTGGGTGGGTGCTAAGGTGGATGCCAAGGTGGTTCACAGGGTGGGTGGGTTCTAGGGTGAGTTCCAAGGTGGGTCACAGGTTTAGTGCTAGGGTGCGTGTCAAGGCGGGTGTCGAGGTGCCTGGGTGCTAGGGTGTGGATGCCAATGTGGGTCATAGGGTGGGTACTAGGGTGGGCTGCAATGTGGGTGCCAAGGTGGGTAACATGCTCGGTTGGTTCTAAATTGGGTGTCAGGGTGGGTGTGCACCCACCTTGCCCGAGGTGGGTGCCAAGGTGCCAGTGTGGGTGGGTGCTAAGGTGGATGCCAAGGTGGGTGAGAAGGTGGGTGATAGGTTGAGTGGTAGGATGGGTGGGTGCCAAGATGGGTCACAGGGTGGGTGCAAGGGTGGGTAGGTGCTAGGGTTGGTGTCAGGGTGGGTGGGTGCTAGGTTGGGTTCCAAGGTGGGTGCGAGGGTGAGTGTCAAGGTGGGTCACAGGTTAGGTGCTAGGATGGGTGAGTGCTAGGGTGCAAAGGTGCCAGGGTGGGTGCTAGGATGGGTCGATGCTAGGGTGAGTGGCAAGGTGGGTCCACAAGTGTCAAGGTGGGTGCCGAGGTGGGTGCCAACTTGGGTTCCAAGGTGGGTGCCAAGTGGGCGACTGCTATGGTGGATGCCAAGGTGGGTCACGGGGTGGGTGCCAAGTTGCTAGGTTGTGTTCCAAGGTGGGTGCCAACGTGGCTGCTAGGGTGCGTGGGTTAAAGGGTGTGTCACAACGTGGGTGCCAGGATGGGTGCGCACCCACACTGGCCAAGACGGGTGCAAGGTTGGGTTCCAAGCCCGGTCACAGGCTGGGTGCTAGGATGGGTGGGTGCCAAGGTGGGCACCAGGGTGGGTGCACCCACCCTGGCCAAGGTGGGTCACGGGGTGGGTCCTAGGGTGGGTAACAGGGTGGGTACTAAGGTGCGTGCCAAGGTGGGTCATGGGGTGGGTGCCAAGGTGGGCACCAGGGTGGGTGTGCACCAACCCTAGCCAGGGTAGGTCACGGGGTGGTTGTCGGGGTGGGCGTCAAGGAGCCAAGGTGGGTGGCAAGTAGCCAAGTTGCGTGCCAAGGTGGGTGTCGGGGTGGGTGCCAAGGATCCAAGGTGGGTGCCAAGGAACCAAGGTGGGTGTCTGGGTGGGTGCCGAGGTGGGAGCCAGGGTGGGTCCCAAGGTGAGTGCAAAGGTGGGTGCCAGGGTCAAGGTGAGTGCCAATGTGGGTTCCAAGGTGCCAGGGTCAGGGTGAGTGCCAATGTGGGTTCAAAGGTGCTAAGTTGGGTGCGAGGTTGGGTGCGAGGGTGGGTGGGTGCCAAGGTGTGCTAGGTGGAAGCCCGGGTGGGTCGGCATCCCATGGGTGTCGAGTTGGGTGCCTGATGGGTGCTTCTTGTCAAGTTTTAGTCGTCGGGACTCATTTCGAGCCTTAGAGGTCGTTTCTTGTCCGGTTGCCCTGTCTTCGACCTGGGAACCCAATTTTGGTCCTCGGGTCCCATTTTTTTTTGTCTCGCATCCCACTTTTGGCCTGTGGCCTTTTCGGGGTCGATTCTCGTTTTGGGCATCAGAGCATGTTTCTTCTCCTAAAACCCAATATTTGTTTATTAAGTCTCGGAACACATTTTTGTTCTCGTGGACCCATCATGGGTCTTGGAACGCATTTGTGGTCCTTGGGTCCCATTTTGCATCCCGAAACTTGTGTTTTGGTGCTTGATCCCTATTTTGGGTGCCCACCTTGCACCAAGTGCGCACCCGGGGCAAACCGAGCGCCTTGGTGCACCGGGGCAAGATCGAGCGTGCACCCGAGGCGCCCCGAACATGCACCAAGGTGCACTCGGCCCACATGTGAGCGCAGGTCGTTGCGCCCGAGGTGGTGTGTGGGCACCGCGTTGCAGACGGGACACTGCACGCACACGACGCCCCGTCCAGGTGCACGCACGTAGGCCGGGCCGGGTGCACACCCGACGCCCTAGCAAGGTGCGCGCACCCGGGCAGGGCTCACACTTGGCGAACGGGGCGCACTTCGCGAGGGAGGGTGTGCACCTCGACGGGGGTGGGTGGCCGGGGTGGATTCGCACGTGGGTCGCGGTTTGCTAAGTACACACTGCGACAAGCTCATAACGGGTGCGATCATACCAGCGTTAGTGCACCGGATCCCATCAGAACTCCGCAGTTAAGCGCGCTTGGGCCGGAGTAGTACTGGGATGGGTGACCTCCCGGGAAGTCCCGGTGTTGCACCCTTTCTTAGTTTTTCGCCGGGCGTCGCAATGCTATTTGAATAAACCTTTTGCCCGTTTGCGTTCTCGTCGGGGCCGGGCCGGGCCGGGGTGCGCTGCCCGCACTACCGCGCGCGCGGGGGCGACACCGAGCGCGCACCCGAGGCGCCCCGAGCACACAGGCCACGGTGCAACCCGGGCGTTGTGCGCGCACCCCGGTGCGCCCGAGGTGCTGCGCGCGCACCCAGGTGAAATCGGTGTGCACCTCGGCCAGTGCGCGCTCGGTCGAGTCGCGCACGTTGGCCAAGGTGCACGGTGATGTTTCTTACTCTAAGGTTCCGCACCAGACGCCCGGGACAGGTGAGCGAAGCTGGGCGGGGCCGGGTGCGCGGCCGGGGCAGGTGCACGCAGCTGGAGAGAGCTTTGGAGCACACCAGAGGTGCGCACCTTGGAGCACACTTCGGAGCGCACCAATGATGCGCTCCATTCAAAAGTTTCCTGAAAAGGCAAAAAAAGTTGAGATTATAGAATTTCCCACTTGAGAGATTGTAAAAAAAAAAAATTTAAAATGAAGGAAACGCGGGTGCCAAGGTGTGCGCGCCCGGGTGCGCAGCCCAGCCAAGGTGTGCGCACCAAGGCGCCCACCCTGGCGAAGGTGCACGCAAGGTGCGCACCCGAGGCAAACCGGACAATTAACCCAACTTTCGACTTCGCGCGCACCTGCGCACCTTGGAGCGCACTTCGGAGCGCTCCTTGGTGCGCACCAATCTTGGGCACCTCGGAGTGCACCATGGCGCCCACCAAGGTGCGCACCCGGGGCAAACCGAGCTCCGACTTCGTGCGCACCTTGGAGCGCACGAAAGGTGCGCACCATGGCGCCCACCAAGGTGCGCAGCCCAGCCAAGGCGTGCGCATCAAGGTGCGCACCCTGGCGAAGGTGCGCACCCGGGGCAAACCGAGCTCCGACTTCGTGCGCACCTTGGAGCGCACAAAGGGTGCGCAACCCAGCCAAGGTGTGCGCACCCCGGGCAAACCGAGCTCCGAATCGTGCGCACCTTGGAGCACACTTCGGAGCCCTCCTTGGTGCGCACCGATGTTGCGCACCTCGGAGCGCACCCGGGGAAAACAATGCAATTAACCCGACTTTCGACTTCGTGGGCACCTCGGAGCGCTCTCGGGTTCGCACCTCGGAGCACACCGAGGTGCGCACCTTTGATGCGCTGCCTTCACCAATTTCCAGAAAAGGCAAGAAAACATTGAGAAGGTGTGCGCACCGAGGTGCCCACCCTGGCGAAGGTGCACGCGAGGTGCGCACCCGGGGCAAACCGGGCTCCGACTTCGTGCACGCCATGCTGCGCACCTTGGAGGGCCATGGTGCGCACCTTGGAGCACACTTCGGAGCGCTCAATGGTGCCCAACCCAGCCAAGGTGCCCACCGCGGCGAAGGTGCACGCGAGGTGCGCACCCGGGGCAAACCGGGCTCCGACTTCGTGCACGCCGCACCTTGGAGCACACTTCGGAGCGCTCCTTGGTGCGCACCAGGGCGCGCAACCCAGCCGAGGTGCCCACCCCGGCGAAGGTGCACGCGGGGTGCGCACCCGGGGCAAACCGGGCTCCGACTTCGTGCACGCCATGGTGCCCACCGCGGCGAAGGTGCACGCGAGGTGCGCACCCGGGGCAAACCGGGCTCCGACTTCGTGCACGCCGCACCTTGGAGCACACTTCGGAGCGCTCCTTGGTGCGCACCAGGGCGCGCAACCCAGCCGAGGTGCCCACCCCGGCGAAGGTGCACGCGAGGTGCGCACCCGGGGCAAACCGGGCTCCGACTTCGTGCACGCCATGGTGCCCACCGCGGCGAAGGTGCACGCGAGGTGCGCACCCGGGGCAAACCGGGCTCCGACTTCGTGCACGCCGCACCTTGGAGCACACTTCGGAGCGCTCCTTGGTGCGCACCATGGTGCCCACCAGGGCGCGCAACCCCGCCGAAGGTGCACGCGAGGTGCGCACCCGGGGCAAACCGGGCTCCGACTTCGTGCACGCCGCACCTTGGAGCACACTTCGGAGCGCTCCTTGGTGCGCACCAGGGCGCGCAACCCCGCCGAAGGTGCACGCGAGGTGCGCACCCGGGGCAAACCGGGCTCCGACTTCGTGCACGCCATGGTGCGCACCAGGGTGCCCACCGCGGCGAAGGTGCGCACCCGGGGCAAACCGGGCTCCGACTTCGTGCACGCCGCACCTTGGAGCACACTTCGGAGCGCTCCTTGGTGCGCACCAGGGCGCGCAACCCAGCCGAGGTGCCCACCCCGGCGAAGGTGCACGCGAGGTGCGCACCCGGGGCAAACCAGGCTCCGACTTCGTGCACGCCATGGTGCCCACCGCGGCGAAGGTGCGCACCCGGGGCAAACCGGGCTAGGACTTCGTGCACGCCGCACCTTGGAGCACACTTTGGAGCGCTCCTTGGTGCGCACCATGGTGCCCACCAGGCCGCGCAACCCAGCCAAGGTGTGCGCACCAAGGTGCACGCGAGGTGCGCACCCGGGGCAAACCGGGGTCCGGCTTCGTGCACGCCGCACCTTGGAGCACACATCGGGGCGCTCCCGGGTTCGCACCGGCGTTGCGCACCGTGGTGGGCACCTCGGAGCGCACCGTGGTGGGCACCTCGGAGCACACCAAGGTGGGCAGCGAGGTGCGCACCTTTGATGCGATGCCTTCACTAATTTCCATAAAAGGCAAAAAAAAACGAGATTTTAAAATTTCCGTTTTGAAAGATAGTGAGAAAAAGGGAATGCTGGTGCCATCTTGAGCCCGCCCTGGTGCGCAGCCCAGCCAAGGTGTGCGCACCAAGGTGCCCACCCTGGCGAAGGTGCGCGCCCGGGCAATTAACCCAACTTCCAACTTCGCGCGCGCCAGGGTGGGAGCGCACCCAACAACCGGGCCTGGGAAGAGCCAATGCGAGAAACCCCACCAAACGCTCTGACAAAAAAAGAGGGGGCGCTCCAGTAACCCCGCTTCGGAGCGCACCCTGGGCAAACCCAGCCAGGGTGCCCACCCCGGCCAAGGTGCAGGCGAGGTGCGCACCCGGGGCAAACCGGGCTCCGACAACGTGCACGCCGCACCTTGGAGCACACTTCGTAGCGCTCCCGGGTGCGCACCTCAGAGCACACCAAGGTGGGCAGCGAGGTGCGCACCTTTGATGCGCTGCCTTCACTAATTTCCAGAAAAGGCAAAAAAAAGAGGAGATTTTAAAATTTCCGTTTTGAAAGATAGTGAAAAAAACGGAACGCGGGTGCCATCTTGAGCCCGCCCTGGTGCACAGCCCAGGTAAGGTGCCCACCCTGGCAAAGGTGCGCACCCGGGCAATTAACCCTACTTCCGACTTCGTGCGCGCCAGGGTGGCAACCGGGCCTGGGAAGAGCCAATGCGAGAAACCCCACCAAACGCTCCGACAAAAAAAGAGGCGGCGCTCCAATAACCCCGCTTCGGAGCGCAGCCGGGGCAAACCCAGCCAAGGTGCCCACCCCGACGAAGGTGCACGCGAGGTGCGCACCCGGGGCAAACCGGGCTCCGACAACGTGCACGCAGCACCTTGGAGCACACTTCGAAGCACTCCCGGGTGCCCACCGGCGTTGCGCACCGTGGTGGGCAGCGAGGTGCGCACCTTTGATGCGCTGCCTTCACTAATTTCCAGAAAAGGCAAAAAAAAATGAGATTTTAAAATTTCCGTTTTGAAAGATAGTGAAAAAAACGGAACGCGGGTGCCATCTTGAGCCCGCCCTGGTGCGCAGCCCAGGCAAGGCATGCGCACCAAGGTGCCCACCCGCGGTGCACGCCCGGGGCAAACCGGGCTCCGACTTCGTGCAGGGCGCACCTTGGAGCACACTTCGGAGCGCTCCTTGGTGCGCACCATGGTGCCCACCAGGGCGCACCCGGGGCAAACCGGGCTCCGACTTCGTGCACGCCGCACCTTGGAGCACACATCGGAGCGCTCCCAGGTTCGCACCAGCGTTGCGCACCTTTGATGCGCTGCCTTCACTAATTTCCAGAAAAGGCAAAAAAAAACGATATTTTAAAATTTCCGTTCTGAAAGATAGTGAAAAAAACGGAACGCGGGTGCCATCTTGAGCCCTTCCTGGTGCGCAGCCCAGGCAAGTTGTGCGCACCAAGGTGCCCACCCTGGCGGAGGTGCGCGCCCGGGGCAAACCGGGCTCCGACTTCGTGCACTGCATGGTGCCCACCAAGGCGCGCAACCCAGCCAAGGTGCCCACCGCAGCGAAGGTGCACGCGAGGTGCGCACCCGAGGTGCACACCCGGGGCAAACCGAGCTCCGACTTCGTGCACGCCGCACCTTGGAGCACACTTCAGAGCGCTCCTTGGTGCGCACCAGGGCGCGCAACCCAGCCAAGGTGCTCACCCCGGCGAAGGTGCACGCGAGGTGCGCACCCGGGGCAAGCCGGGCTCGGACTTCGTGCACGCCGCACCTTGGAGCACACATCGGAGCGCTCCCGGGTTCGCACCAGCATTGCGCACCTTTGATGCGCTGCCTTCACTAATTTCCAGAAAAGGCAAAAAAAAAAAAAAAACGAGATTTTAAAATTTCCGTTTTGAAAGATAGTGAAAAAAACGGAACGCGGGTGCCATCTTGAGCCCGCCCTGGTGTGCAGCCCAGGCAAGTTGTGCGCACCAAGGCACCCACCCTGGCCAAGGTGGGTCACGGGGTGGGTCCTAGGGTGGGTAACGGGGTGGGTACTAAGGTGCGTGCCAAGGTGGGTCATGGGGTGGGTGCCAAGGTGGGCACCAGGGTGGGTGTGCACCAACCCTAGCCAGGGTAGGTCACGGGGTGGTTGTCGGGGTGGGCGTCAAGGAGCCAAGGTGGGTGGCAAGTAGCCAAGTTGCGTGCCAAGGTGGGTGTCGGGGTGGGTGCCAAGGATCCAAGGTGGGTGCCAAGGAACCAAGGTGGGTGTCTGGGTGGGTGCCGAGGTGGGAGCCAGGGTGGGTCCCAAGGTGAGTGCAAAGGTGGGTGCCAGGGTCAAGGTGAGTGCCAATGTGGGTTCCAAGGTGCCAGGGTCAGGGTGAGTGCCAATGTGGGTTCAAAGGTGCTAAGTTGGGTGCGAGGTTGGGTGCGAGGGTGGGTGGGTGCCAAGGTGTGCTAGGTGGAAGCCCGGGTGGGTCGGCATCCCATGGGTGTCGAGTTGGGTGCCTGATGGGTGCTTCTTGTCAAGTTTTAGTCGTCGGGACTCATTTCGAGCCTTAGAGGTCGTTTCTTGTCCGGTTGCCCTGTCTTCGACCTGGGAACCCAATTTTGGTCCTCGGGTCCCATTTTTTTTTGTCTCGCATCCCACTTTTGGCCTGTGGCCTTTTCGGGGTCGATTCTCGTTTTGGGCATCAGAGCATGTTTCTTCTCCTAAAACCCAATATTTGTTTATTAAGTCTCGGAACACATTTTTGTTCTCGTGGACCCATCATGGGTCTTGGAACGCATTTGTGGTCCTTGGGTCCCATTTTGCATCCCGAAACTTGTGTTTTGGTGCTTGATCCCTATTTTGGGTGCCCACCTTGCACCAAGTGCGCACCCGGGGCAAACCGAGCGCCTTGGTGCACCGGGGCAAGATCGAGCGTGCACCCGAGGCGCCCCGAACATGCACCAAGGTGCACTCGGCCCACATGTGAGCGCAGGTCGTTGCGCCCGAGGTGGTGTGTGGGCACCGCGTTGCAGACGGGACACTGCACGCACACGACGCCCCGTCCAGGTGCACGCACGTAGGCCGGGCCGGGTGCACACCCGACGCCCTAGCAAGGTGCGCGCACCCGGGCAGGGCTCACACTTGGCGAACGGGGCGCACTTCGCGAGGGAGGGTGTGCACCTCGACGGGGGTGGGTGGCCGGGGTGGATTCGCACGTGGGTCGCGGTTTGCTAAGTACACACTGCGACAAGCTCATAACGGGTGCGATCATACCAGCGTTAGTGCACCGGATCCCATCAGAACTCCGCAGTTAAGCGCGCTTGGGCCGGAGTAGTACTCGGATGGGTGACCTCCCGGGAAGTCCCGGTGTTGCACCCTTTTTTAGTTTTTCGCCGGGCGTCGCAATGCTATTTGAATAAACCTTTTGCCCGTTTGCGTTCTCGTCGGGGCCGGGCCGGGCCGGGGTGCGCTGCCCGCACTACCGCGCGCGCGGGGGCGACACCGAGCGCGCACCCGAGGCGCCCCGAGCACACAGGCCACGGTGCAACCCGGGCGTTGTGCGCGCACCCCGGTGCGCCCGAGGTGCTGCGCGCGCACCCAGGTGAAATCGGTGTGCACCTCGGCCAGTGCGCGCTCGGTCGAGTCGCGCACGTTGGCCAAGGTGCACGGTGATGTTTCTTACTCTAAGGTTCCGCACCAGACGCCCGGGACAGGTGAGCGAAGCTGGGCGGGGCCGGGTGCGCGGCCGGGGCAGGTGCACGCAGCTGGAGAGAGCTTTGGAGCACACCAGAGGTGCGCACCTTGGAGCACACTTCGGAGCGCACCAATGATGCGCTCCATTCAAAAGTTTCCTGAAAAGGCAAAAAAAGTTGAGATTATAGAATTTCCCACTTGAGAGATTGTAAAAAAAAAAAATTTAAAATGAAGGAAACGCGGGTGCCAAGGTGTGCGCGCCCGGGTGCGCAGCCCAGCCAAGGTGTGCGCACCAAGGCGCCCACCCTGGCGAAGGTGCACGCAAGGTGCGCACCCGAGGCAAACCGGACAATTAACCCAACTTTCGACTTCGCGCGCACCTGCGCACCTTGGAGCGCACTTCGGAGCGCTCCTTGGTGCGCACCAATCTTGGGCACCTCGGAGTGCACCATGGCGCCCACCAAGGTGCGCACCCGGGGCAAACCGAGCTCCGACTTCGTGCGCACCTTGGAGCGCACGAAAGGTGCGCACCATGGCGCCCACCAAGGTGCGCAGCCCAGCCAAGGCGTGCGCATCAAGGTGCGCACCCTGGCGAAGGTGCGCACCCGGGGCAAACCGAGCTCCGACTTCGTGCGCACCTTGGAGCGCACAAAGGGTGCGCAACCCAGCCAAGGTGTGCGCACCCCGGGCAAACCGAGCTCCGAATCGTGCGCACCTTGGAGCACACTTCGGAGCCCTCCTTGGTGCGCACCGATGTTGCGCACCTCGGAGCGCACCCGGGGAAAACAATGCAATTAACCCGACTTTCGACTTCGTGGGCACCTCGGAGCGCTCTCGGGTTCGCACCTCGGAGCACACCGAGGTGCGCACCTTTGATGCGCTGCCTTCACCAATTTCCAGAAAAGGCAAGAAAACATTGAGAAGGTGTGCGCACCGAGGTGCCCACCCTGGCGAAGGTGCACGCGAGGTGCGCACCCGGGGCAAACCGGGCTCCGACTTCGTGCACGCCATGCTGCGCACCTTGGAGGGCCATGGTGCGCACCTTGGAGCACACTTCGGAGCGCTCAATGGTGCCCAACCCAGCCAAGGTGCCCACCGCGGCGAAGGTGCACGCGAGGTGCGCACCCGGGGCAAACCGGGCTCCGACTTCGTGCACGCCGCACCTTGGAGCACACTTCGGAGCGCTCCTTGGTGCGCACCAGGGCGCGCAACCCAGCCGAGGTG
>NW_026729320.1:60000-92500 GCF_030272615.1 Cryptomeria japonica
TCCAAGGCGGCCAAGGAGCCTCCCCGCATAGCAATCGGGGTGTGAGGTTACGGATGCAGCATTGATAGCAATCGAGGTGGGAGGCGAAGGATGCAGAAGTGAGAGCCGAGGGATGTAGCAGAGATAGCAATCGGGGTGTGTGATGCAGAAGAGATAGCAATCGAGGTGTGCGGTGGGAAGGGCCCAGCAGCCAGAATGCATGAAGCGACGGATGAAGCAGTGATGACAACCGGGCTGTGAGGAGAGGAGGGATGCAGCCAAGAAAGCAATCAGGGCTCGAGGCAAGGGATGCATCAAGGATAGCAATCATGTTGTGAGGCGAGATTCCAAAGGCTAAACGTGAGAGGCTGCAGGGTCGACTCAGAGAGGTCTATGCATGTGAGAGGCTGAAAGCAAGGTCAACTCGGAGCGGTCTATGCATCGGGCGCGCTTGGGGCGACTACCAGTGCCAACCCCTTATCCCGCGACGCGTCCGACAAAGAGAACGTTCCAAGGCGGCAGAGGAGGTTACCAGCCGAAGGATGCAGTAGCAATAACAGGTATAGTTCCGCGGCGGCCGAGAAGACTCACCGCATAGGAATCGGGATGCGAGGCGAGGGATGCGGCGGGAAGGCCCCGACGGCTAAACGGAAGAGGCTGCAGGGCCGCCTCGGAATGGTCCAAGCATCGGACGCGATTGGGACGACTACCAGTGCCAACCCCTTATCCCGCGATGCGTCCGATACACAGATAGTTCCAAGGCGGCCGAGGAGCCTCACCGCATATCAATCGGGGTGCGAGGCGAGGGATGGGGCGGGAAGGCCCCAACGGCTAGACGGAAGAGGCTTCAGGGCCACCTCGGAATGCTCCAAGCATCGGACGCGCTTGGGGCGACTACCAGTGCCAACCCCTTATCCCGCGATGCGTCCGATACACAGATGGTTCCAAGGCGGCCGAGGAGCCTCACCGCATAGCAATCGGGGGTGCGAGGCGAGGGATGGGGCGGGAAGGCCCCAACGGCTAGACGGAAGAGGCTTCAGGGCCGCCTCGGAATGGTCCAAGCATCGGACGCGCTTGGGGCGACTACCAGTGACAACCCCTCATCCCGCGATGCGTCCGATACGAAGATGGTTCCAAGGCGGCCGAGGAGCCTCACCGCATAGCAATCGGGGTGCGAGGTGGGGGATGCGGCGAGATGGCCCCAACGGCTAGACGGAAGAGGCCACAGGGCCGCGTCGGAATAGTCCAAGCATCGGACGCGCTTGGGGCGACTACCAGTGACAACCCCTTATCCCGCGATGCGTCCGATACGAAGATAGTTCCAAGGCGGCCGAGGAGCCTCACCGCATAGCAATCCGGGTGCGAGGTGGGGGATGCGGCGAGATGGCCCCAACGGCTAGACGGAAGAGGCTGCAGGGCCGCCTCGGAATAGTCCAAGCATCGGACGCGCTTGGGGCGACTACCAGTGACAACCCCTTATCCCGCGATGCTTCCGATACGAAGACAGTTCCAAGGCGGCCGAGGAGCCTCACCGCATAGCAATGGGGGTGCGAGGTGAGGGATGCGGCGAGATGGCCCCAACGGCTAGACGGAAGAGGCCACAGGGCCGCCTCGGAATAGTCCAAGCATCGGACGCGCTTGGGGCGACTACCAGTGACAACCCCTTATCCCGCGATGCATCCGATACGAAGATAGTTCCCAGGCGGCCGAGGAGCCTCACCGCATAGCAATCGGGGTGCGAGGCGAGGGATGCGGCGAGATGGCCCCAAAGGGTAGACGGAAGAGGCTGTGGGGCCGCCTCGGAATAGTCCAAGCATCGAACGCGCTTGGGGCGACTACCACTGCCAACCCCTTATCCCGCGATGCGTCCGATACACAGATAGTTCCGAGGCGGCCGAGGAGCTGGGGGATGCGGCGAGATGGCCCCAACGGCTAGACGGAAGAGGCTGCAGGGCCGCCTCGGAATAGTCCAAGCATCGGACGCGCTTGGGGCGACTACCAGTGACAACCCCTTATCCCGCGATGCGTCCGATACACAGATAGTTCCGAGGCGGCCAAGGAGCCTCACCGCATAGCAATCGTGGTGCGAGGTGGGGGATGCAGCGAGATGGCCCCAACGGCTAGACGGAAGAGGCTGCAGGGCCGCCTCGGAATGGTCCAAGCATCGGACGCGCTTGGGGCGACTACCACTGCCAACCCCTTATCCCGCGATGCGTCCGATACACAGATAGTTCCAAGGCGGCCGAGGAGCCTCACCGAATAGCAATCGGGGTGCGAGGCGAGGGATGCGGCGAGAAAGCCCCAACGGCTAGAGGGAAGAGGCTTCAGGTCCGCCTCGGAATGGTCCAAGCATCGGACGCGCTTGGGGCGACTACCAGTGACAACCCCTTATCCCGCGACGCGTCCGATACACAGATAGTTCCAAGGCGGCCGAGGAGCCTCACCGCATAGCAATCGGGGTGCGAGGCGAGGGATGCGGCGAGAAGGACCCAACGGCTAGACGGAAGAGGCTTCAGGGCCGCCTCGGAATGGTCCAAGCATCGGACGCGCTTGGGGCGACTACCAGTGACAACCCCTTATCCCGCGACGCGTCCGATACACAGATAGTTCCAAGGCGGCCGAGGAGCCTCACCGCATAGCAATCGGGGTGCGAGGCGAGGGATGCGGCGAGAAGGACCCAACGGCTAGACGGAAGAGGCTTCAGGTCCGCCTCGGAATGGTCCAAGCATCGGACGCGCTTGGGGCGACTACCAGTGACAACCCCTTATCCCGCGACGCGTCCGATACACAGATAGTTCCAAGGCGGCCGAGGAGCCTCACCGCATAGCAATCGGGGTGCGAGGCGAGGGATGCGGCGAGAAGGACCCAACGGCTAGACGGAAGAGGCTTCAGGGCCGCCTCGGAATGGTCCAAGCATCGGACGCGCTTGGGGCGACTACCAGTGACAACCCCTTATCCCGCGATGCGTCCGATACACAGATAGTTCCAAGGCGGCCGAGGAGCCTCACCGCATAGCAATCGGGGTGCGAGGCGAGGGATGCGGCGAGAAGGACCCAACGGCTAGACGGAAGAGGCTTCAGGGCCGCCTCGGAATGGTCCAAGCATCGGACGCGCTTGGGGCGACTACCAGTGACAACCCCTTATCCCGCGACGCGTCCGATACACAGATAGTTCCAAGGCGGCCGAGGAGCCTCACCGCATAGCAATCGGGGTGCGAGGCGAGGGATGCGGCAAGAAGGACCCAACGGCTAGACGGAAGAGGCTTCAGGGCCGCCTCGGAATGGTCCAAGCATCGGACGCGCTTGGGGCGACTACCAGTGACAACCCCTTATCCCGCGACGCGTCCGATACACAGATAGTTCCAAGGCGGCCGAGGAGCCTCACCGCATAGCAATCGGGGTGCGAGGCGAGGGATGCGGCGAGAAGGACCCAACGGCTAGACGGAAGAGGCTTCAGGTCCGCCTCGGAATGGTCCAAGCATCGGACGCGCTTGGGGCGACTACCAGTGACAACCCCTTATCCCGCGACGCGTCCGATACACAGATAGTTCCAAGGCGGCCGAGGAGCCTCACCGCATAGCAATCGGGGTGCGAGGCGAGGGATGCGGCGAGAAGGACCCAACGGCTAGACGGAAGAGGCTTCAGGGCCGCCTCGGAATGGTCCAAGCATCGGACGCGCTTGGGGCGACTACCAGTGACAACCCCTTATCCCGCGACGCGTCCGATACACAGATAGTTCCAAGGCGGCCGAGGAGCCTCACCGCATAGCAATCGGGGTGCGAGGCGAGGGATGCGGCGAGAAGGACCCAACGGCTAGACGGAAGAGGCTTCAGGGCCGCCTCGGAATGGTCCAAGCATCGGACGCGCTTGGGGCGACTACCAGTGACAACCCCTTATCCCGCGATGCGTCCGATACACAGATAGTTCCAAGGCGGCCGAGGAGCCTCACCGCATAGCAATCGGGGTGCGAGGCGAGGGATGCGGCGAGAAGGACCCAACGGCTAGACGGAAGAGGCTTCAGGGCCGCCTCGGAATGGTCCAAGCATCGGACGCGCTTGGGGCGACTACCAGTGACAACCCCTTATCCCGCGACGCGTCCGATACACAGATAGTTCCAAGGCGGCCGAGGAGCCTCACCGCATAGCAATCGGGGTGCGAGGCGAGGGATGCGGCGAGAAGGACCCAACGGCTAGACGGAAGAGGCTTCAGGGCCGCCTCGGAATGGTCCAAGCATCGGACGCGCTTGGGGCGACTACCAGTGACAACCCCTTATCCCGCGACGCGTCCGATACACAGATAGTTCCAAGGCGGCCGAGGAGCCTCACCGCATAGCAATCGGGGTGCGAGGCGAGGGATGCGGCGAGAAGGACCCAACGGCTAGACGGAAGAGGCTTCAGGGCCGCCTCGGAATGGTCCAAGCATCGGACGCGCTTGGGGCGACTACCAGTGACAACCCCTTATCCCGCGACGCGTCCGATACACAGATAGTTCCAAGGCGGCCGAGGAGCCTCACCGCATAGCAATCGGGGTGCGAGGCGAGGGATGCGGCGAGAAGGACCCAACGGCTAGACGGAAGAGGCTTCAGGGCCGCCTGGGAATGGTCCATGCATCGCACGCGCTTGGGGCGACTACCAGTGACAACCCCTTATCCCGCGACGCGTCCGATACACAGATAGTTCCAAGGCGGCCGAGGAGCCTCACCGCATAGCAATCGGGGTGCGAGGCGAGGGATGCGGCGAGAAGGACCCAACGGCTAGACGGAAGAGGCTTCAGGGCCGCCTCGGAATGGTCCAAGCATCGGACGCGCTTGGGGCGACTACCAGTGACAACCCCTTATCCCGCGACGCGTCCGATACACAGATAGTTCCAAGGCGGCCGAGGAGCCTCACCGCATAGCAATCGGGGTGCGAGTCGAGGGATGCGGCGAGAAGGACCCAACGGCTAGACGGAAGAGGCTTCAGGGCCGCCTCGGAATGGTCCAAGCATCGGACGCGCTTGGGGCGACTACCAGTGACAACCCGTTATCCCGCGATGCGTCTGATACACAGATAGTTCCAAGGCGGCCGAGGAGCCTCACCGCATAGCAATCGGGGTGCGAGGCAAGGGATGCGGCGAGAAGGACCCAACGGCTAGACGGAAGAGGCTTCAGGGCCGCCTCGGAATGGTCCAAGCATCGGACGCGCTTGGGGCGACTACCGTTGCCAACCCCTTATCCCGCGATGCGTCTGATACACAGATAGTTCCGAGGCGGCCGAGGAGCCTCACCGCATAGCAATCGGGTTGCGAGGCAGATTATTGGGAAGGGAACCCCCTGGGATGCGGCTCAAGCAGTGCCCAAAGGGACTGGAATGCGGAATCACATCGAGAGACCCAAATGCTATACGAGGGCTCAAATCGAATTATCGATTTGGCCACGACATGGACGCATCGGAACGACTACCTTTGCCGAACCACTCGCAATTGCATCCATACCGAAACCAATAGACATTTCCGTTAGAGCCCTCGCATAGCATTCGGGAATCTCGCATGCCCCTCTAAATCGACCAATGCTGGCGCTCAACGAAAATCCGAGCGCTACCACCGTTCGAGCGCCAGCATTGGTCGAGTTAGAGGGGCACGGGGGAGAATGCTCCAGTCAACACCTCCCCTATATAAGTTATTTGTCCGATTCTCGCACAACCGTAGTCTGCCTCGTCGAATCAAACAACGGTCCCAGATTCCGACTTCCGTTCCGTAGAGACCCAAAAGCTAGATGGAGGCTCGCAAGAAAGAGAGTCGGCGCATAGCAATCGGGTTTCTCGAACGTTTAGGGACCGAGCTCACTTGCGGATAGGGCAAAATCCGCCAAGCAACCCAAAAGCTAGACGGGGGCTCGAATCGAATCGCCTAGGCGGCCACAACAACGACGTGTTGGATCGACTACCAGTGCCAAACCATTCAGCAAGACTAGTCTGTGTCGAGGCCGGATAGAGATTCTCAGAGAGCGCCCGTATAGCATTTAGGAGACCTGCCGCGTCCCTCACACTCGACAAATGGTGGTGCACGTTTATAAATCCGAGCGATCCCAACCCTTTCAAGCACCAACATCGGTCGAGATAGAGGGGCACGGAGGGGGCTGCGTGAGACAACACAGTCCCCTATATAAGTTATTTGTCCGATTCTCACACATCCGAAGAATGGTCATCAAATCGGACAACAGCCCAAACTTCCGACTTCCGTCCCAGAAAGCCCAAGAGCTATCTAAAACGTTCATGGCCGGAACTCGATCGCGGCTATACCAGTCCGCCAAGCAACCCAAAAGCTAGACTGGAGCTCTAGTCGAATCACCTCTGTGGCCATTGCAAGGACGTGTTGGAGCGACTACCATTGCCGAACCATTCCGCAGGTCGAGTCCATACCAAGGCCGCATAGAGATTCACGATGAGCTCCTGCATAGCAATCAGGAGACTTGCCGTGTCCATCACAATCGATAAATCCTGGTGCAAGATTTTTGCATCCGAGCGCTCCAACCAGTCGAGCACCAGCATCAATCGACATAAACGGGCACGGGGGGAGGATGCTCGAGAACACTACCTCCCCTATATAAGTTATTTGTCCGATTCTCAAGCAGCCGAAGTCTGGTCATCGAATCGGGTCAAAGACCACAACTTCCGACTTTACCCACAATGCAAGTCATCGAATCGAACATCGGCCCCCGAGTCGGACTCCATGCGTATGTCAGGTCATCGGACCCAAATTCCGCCTTCCTGCGCATGGCGGGCCATCAATATCAACTCGGTCATCGGACCCAAACTCCGCCTTTCTGCGCATGGCACGCCTTCAAATCGGTCATCGGACCCAAATTCCGCCTTCCTGTGCATGGCGGGCCATCAACATCAACTCGGTCATCGGACCCAAATTCCGCCTTTCTGCGCATGGCACGCCATCAACTCGGTCATCGGACCCAAATTCCGCCTTCCTGCGCATGGCAGGTCATCGGACACAAATTCAGACCTCGCCAATATGCCTACGTATCGAATCGGTCATCGGACCCAACTTCCGACTTCATCCATACTGTAGGGTCTTTGAGGTTGGCGCGGTGCGCTCAACCCGGGGAGTCGACCCATCGAAGCATACACCTCCCCTATATAAGCTATTTGTCCGATTCCCACACCTGTGTAGTTTGCACCTCTGACCAGGACATCGACCCCAACTTCCGAACTCGACTGCAACGACGGCACCAGCGCCTTGGTGCGCACCTTGCGACGCACAGTCCCAACATTCGCCTTCCTGCACATGGCAGGTCATCGGACCCAAATTCCGACCTCGCGAGTATGCCTACATATCGAATCGGTCATCGGACACAACTTCCGACTTCATCCATACCGTAGGGTCTTTGAGGTTGGCGCGGTGCGCTCAACCCGGGGAGTCGACCCAACGAAGCATACACCTCCCCTATATAAGCTATTTGTCCGATTCCCACACCTGTGTAGTTTGCACCTCCGATCAGGACATCGACCCCAACTTCCGAACTCGCCTGCAACGACCGAACCAGCGCCTTGGTGCGCACCTTGCAACGCACAGTGCCAACATTCGCCTTCCTGCACATGGCAGGTCATCGGACCCAAATTCCGACCTCGCGAGTATGCCTACATATCGAATCGGTCATCGGACCCAACTTCCGACTTCATCCATACCGTAGGGTCTTTGAGGTTGGCGCGGTGCGCTCAACCCGGGGAGTCGACCCAACGAAGCATACACCTCCCCTATATAAGCTATTTGTCCGATTCCCACACCTGTGTAGCTTGCACCTCCGATCAGGACATCGACCCCAACTTCCGAACTCGACTAAAAAGACCGCACCAGCACCTTGGTGTGCACCTTGCAACGCACAGTGCCAACATTCGCCTTCCTGCACATGGCAGGTCATCGGACCCAAATTCCGACCTCATGAGCATACCTACTAATCGAATCGGTCATCGGACCCAACTTCCGACTTCATCCATACCGTAGGGTCTTTGAGGTTGGCGCGGTGCGCTCAACCTGGGGAGTCGACCCATCGAAGCATACACCTCCCCTATATAAGCTATTTGTCCGATTCCGACACCTGTGTAGTTTGCACCTCCGCTCAGGACATCGACCCCAACTTCCGAACTCGCCTGCAACGACCGAACCAGCGCCTTGGTGCGCACCAAAAGTGCGCACTTTTGGAGGGCACTTTTGTGCGCTCCAAAGGTGCGCACTTTTGGAGGGCACTTTTGTGCGCTCCAAAGGTGCGCACTTTTGGAGGGCACTTTTTGGAGGGCACTTTTGTGCGCTCCAAAGGTGCGCACTTTTGGAGGGCACTTTTTGGAGGGCACTTTTCTGCGCTCCAAAGGTGCGCACTTTTGGAGGGCACTTTTTGGAGGGCACTTTTCTGCGCTCCAAAGGTGCGCACTTTTGGAGGGCACTTTTTGGAGGGCACTTTTCTGCGCTCCAAAGGTGCGCACTTTTGGAGGGCACTTTTTGGAGGGCACTTTTCTGCGCTCCAAAGGTGCGCACTTTTGGAGGGCACTTTTGTGCACTCCAAAGGTGCACACTTTTGGAGGGCACTTTTTGGAGGGCACTTTTCTGCACTCCAAAGGTGCGCACTTTTGGAGGGCACTTTTTGGAGGGCACTTTTGTGCGCTCCAAAGGTGCGCACTTTTGGAGGGCACTTTTTGGAGGGCACTTTTGTGCGCTCCAAAGGTGCGCACTTTTGGAGGGCACTTTTGTGCACTCCAAAGGTGCGCACTTTTGGAGGGCACTTTTCCTGCGCTCCAAAGGTGCACACCTAGGTGAGCACCTTCGACCACACCTTGTAGCACACCAAACTCTGACTTTCGACTTCATCCGCAATGCAGGGTCTTTGAGGTTGGCGCAATGCGCACAACCAGGGGAGTCGACCCATCAAACCCAACACCTCCCCTATATAAGCTATTTGTCTGATTCTCATACATGCGTAGCCTGCAGGAGCAATTAGGACATCGACCCCAACTTTCGGCTTCTAAACGAAAACAAGGTCTTTGAGGTTGGTGTAATGCGAACAACTAGGGGAGTCAACCCATCAAACCCAACACCTCCCCTATATAAGCTATTTGTCTGATTCTCATACATGTGTAGTCTACAGGAGCAATTAGGACATCGACCCCAACTTTTGACTTCTTAACGAAAACAAGGTCTTTGAGGTTGACGTAATGCGCACAACCAGGGGAGTCGACCCATCAAACCCAACACCTCCCCTATATAAGCTATTTGTCCGATTCTCATACATGTGTAGCCTACAGGAGCCATTAGGACATTGACCCCAACTTTTGACTTCTTAACGAAAACAAGGTCTTTGAGGTTGGCGTAATGCGCACAACCAAGGGAGTTGACCCATCAAACCCAACACCTCCCCTATATAAGCTATTTGTCTGATTCTCATACATGTGTAGCCTGCAACAACGATTAGGACATCCACCCCAACTTCTGAATTCGTCTGCGTTGACCGCACCAAAGGTGCACGCCTTGGTGCTCACCAAAATCCGACTTCCGACTTCTTCTGCTATGCGGGGTCTTTGAGGTTGGCGCAGTGCGCACAACCAGGGGAGTCAACCCACCGAATGCAACACCTCCCCTATATAAGCTATTTGTCTGATTCTCATACATGCGTAGACTGCAGCAATGATTAGGACATCCACCCCAACTTTTGACTTCTTAAACAAGACAGGGTCTTTGAAGTTGGTGCAGTGCACACAACCAGGGGAGTCGACCCATCAAACGCAACACCTCCCCTATATAAAGCTATTTGTCCGATTCTCATACGTGTAGTCTGCAGCAGCGATTAGGACATCGACCCCAACTTCCGAATTCGTTTGCATTGACCGCACCAAAGGTGCACGCCTTGGTGTGCACCTTGGAGTGCACTTTGGTGCTCACCTCGGTGCACACTTTGGTGTGCACCTCGGTGTGCACCAAAGGTGCGCACCTTGGAGCGCACCAAAGGTGTACACTTTGGAGCGCACCACATAGGGTCTTTGAGAGGTTGGCGCAGTGCGCACACCAAGGTGGGTGTTGAGGTGCGTGCCGAGGTGGGTGGGTGCTAGGGTGCGCTCCATGGTGGGTGCCAGGGTGGGTGCGTGCTAGGGTGGATTCCAAAGAGGGTCATAGGGTGGGTGCCAAGGTGGGTTGGTGATATAGTGGGTTCAAAGGTGGGTACTAGGGTGGGTTCCAAGGTGGGTCACAAGTTGGGTGCCAGGATGCGTGGGTGTTAGGTTGGGTGCCAAGGTGGGCTCCTGCGTGGGTGGGTGCTAGGGTGGGTTTCAAGGTGGACGCGAGGGCGGGTGCCAAGGTGGGTAACAAGTTGGGTGTTAGGATGGGTGAGTGCTAGAGTGGGTGCCAAGGTGGGTGGGTGCTAAGGTGGATGCCAAGGTGGTTCACAGGGTGGGTGGGTTCTAGGGTGAGTTCCAAGGTGGGTCACAGGTTTAGTGCTAGGGTGCGTGTCAAGGCGGGTGTCGAGGTGCCTGGGTGCTAGGGTGTGGATGCCAATGTGGGTCATAGGGTGGGTACTAGGGTGGGCTGCAATGTGGGTGCCAAGGTGGGTAACATGCTCGGTTGGTTCTAAATTGGGTGTCAGGGTGGGTGTGCACCCACCTTGCCCGAGGTGGGTGCCAAGGTGCCAGTGTGGGTGGGTGCTAAGGTGGATGCCAAGGTGGGTGAGAAGGTGGGTGATAGGTTGAGTGGTAGGATGGGTGGGTGCCAAGATGGGTCACAGGGTGGGTGCAAGGGTGGGTAGGTGCTAGGGTTGGTGTCAGGGTGGGTGGGTGCTAGGTTGGGTTCCAAGGTGGGTGCGAGGGTGAGTGTCAAGGTGGGTCACAGGTTAGGTGCTAGGATGGGTGAGTGCTAGGGTGCAAAGGTGCCAGGGTGGGTGCTAGGATGGGTCGATGCTAGGGTGAGTGGCAAGGTGGGTCCACAAGTGTCAAGGTGGGTGCCGAGGTGGGTGCCAACTTGGGTTCCAAGGTGGGTGCCAAGTGGGCGACTGCTATGGTGGATGCCAAGGTGGGTCACGGGGTGGGTGCCAAGTTGCTAGGTTGTGTTCCAAGGTGGGTGCCAACGTGGCTGCTAGGGTGCGTGGGTTAAAGGGTGTGTCACAACGTGGGTGCCAGGATGGGTGCGCACCCACACTGGCCAAGACGGGTGCAAGGTTGGGTTCCAAGCCCGGTCACAGGCTGGGTGCTAGGATGGGTGGGTGCCAAGGTGGGCACCAGGGTGGGTGCACCCACCCTGGCCAAGGTGGGTCACGGGGTGGGTCCTAGGGTGGGTAACAGGGTGGGTACTAAGGTGCGTGCCAAGGTGGGTCATGGGGTGGGTGCCAAGGTGGGCACCAGGGTGGGTGTGCACCAACCCTAGCCAGGGTAGGTCACGGGGTGGTTGTCGGGGTGGGCGTCAAGGAGCCAAGGTGGGTGGCAAGTAGCCAAGTTGCGTGCCAAGGTGGGTGTCGGGGTGGGTGCCAAGGATCCAAGGTGGGTGCCAAGGAACCAAGGTGGGTGTCTGGGTGGGTGCCGAGGTGGGAGCCAGGGTGGGTCCCAAGGTGAGTGCAAAGGTGGGTGCCAGGGTCAAGGTGAGTGCCAATGTGGGTTCCAAGGTGCCAGGGTCAGGGTGAGTGCCAATGTGGGTTCAAAGGTGCTAAGTTGGGTGCGAGGTTGGGTGCGAGGGTGGGTGGGTGCCAAGGTGTGCTAGGTGGAAGCCCGGGTGGGTCGGCATCCCATGGGTGTCGAGTTGGGTGCCTGATGGGTGCTTCTTGTCAAGTTTTAGTCGTCGGGACTCATTTCGAGCCTTAGAGGTCGTTTCTTGTCCAGTTGCCCTGTCTTCGACCTGGGAACCCAATTTTGGTCCTCGGGTCCCATTTTTTTTTGTCTCGCATCCCACTTTTGGCCTGTGGCCTTTTCGGGGTCGATTCTCGTTTTGGGCATCAGAGCATGTTTCTTCTCCTAAAACCCAATATTTGTTTATTAAGTCTCGGAACACATTTTTGTTCTCGTGGACCCATCATGGGTCTTGGAACGCATTTGTGGTCCTTGGGTCCCATTTTGCATCCCGAAACTTGTGTTTTGGTGCTTGATCCCTATTTTGGGTGCCCACCTTGCACCAAGTGCGCACCCGGGGCAAACCGAGCGCCTTGGTGCACCGGGGCAAGATCGAGCGTGCACCCGAGGCGCCCCGAACATGCACCAAGGTGCACTCGGCCCACATGTGAGCGCAGGTCGTTGCGCCCGAGGTGGTGTGTGGGCACCGCGTTGCAGACGGGACACTGCACGCACACGACGCCCCGTCCAGGTGCACGCACGTAGGCCGGGCCGGGTGCACACCCGACGCCCTAGCAAGGTGCGCGCACCCGGGCAGGGCTCACACTTGGCGAACGGGGCGCACTTCGCGAGGGAGGGTGTGCACCTCGACGGGGGTGGGTGGCCGGGGTGGATTCGCACGTGGGTCGCGGTTTGCTAAGTACACACTGCGACAAGCTCATAACGGGTGCGATCATACCAGCGTTAGTGCACCGGATCCCATCAGAACTCCGCAGTTAAGCGCGCTTGGGCCGGAGTAGTACTAGGATGGGTGACCTCCCGGGAAGTCCCGGTGTTGCACCCTTTCTTAGTTTTTCGCCGGGCGTCGCAATGCTATTTGAATAAACCTTTTGCCCGTTTGCGTTCTCGTCGGGGCCGGGCCGGGCCGGGGTGCGCTGCCCGCACTACCGCGCGCGCGGGGGGCGACACCGAGCGCGCACCCGAGGCGCCCCGAGCACACAGGCCACGGTGCAACCCGGGCGTTGTGCGCGCACCCCGGTGCGCCCGAGGTGCTGCGCGCGCACCCAGGTGAAATCGGTGTGCACCTCGGCCAGTGCGCGCTCGGTCGAGTCGCGCACGTTGGCCAAGGTGCACGGTGATGTTTCTTACTCTAAGGTTCCGCACCAGACGCCCGGGACAGGTGAGCGAAGCTGGGCGGGGCCGGGTGCGCGGCCGGGGCAGGTGCACGCAGCTGGAGAGAGCTTTGGAGCACACCAGAGGTGCGCACCTTGGAGCACACTTCGGAGCGCACCAATGATGCGCTCCATTCAAAAGTTTCCTGAAAAGGCAAAAAAAGTTGAGATTATAGAATTTCCCACTTGAGAGATTGTAAAAAAAAAAAATTTAAAATGAAGGAAACGCGGGTGCCAAGGTGTGCGCGCCCGGGTGCGCAGCCCAGCCAAGGTGTGCGCACCAAGGCGCCCACCCTGGCGAAGGTGCACGCAAGGTGCGCACCCGAGGCAAACCGGACAATTAACCCAACTTTCGACTTCGCGCGCACCTGCGCACCTTGGAGCGCACTTCGGAGCGCTCCTTGTTGCGCACCAATCTTGGGCACCTCGGAGTGCACCATGGCGCCCACCAAGGTGCGCACCCGGGGCAAACCGAGCTCCGACTTCGTGCGCACCTTGGAGCGCACGAAAGGTGCGCACCATGGCGCCCACCAAGGTGCGCAGCCCAGCCAAGGCGTGCGCATCAAGGTGCGCACCCTGGCGAAGGTGCGCACCCGGGGCAAACCGAGCTCCGACTTCGTGCGCACCTTGGAGCGCACAAAGGGTGCGCAACCCAGCCAAGGTGTGCGCACCCCGGGCAAACCGAGCTCCGAATCGTGCGCACCTTGGAGCACACTTCGGAGCCCTCCTTGGTGCGCACCGATGTTGCGCACCTCGGAGCGCACCCGGGGAAAACAATGCAATTAACCCGACTTTCGACTTCGTGGGCACCTCGGAGCGCTCTCGGGTTCGCACCTCGGAGCACACCGAGGTGCGCACCTTTGATGCGCTGCCTTCACCAATTTCCAGAAAAGGCAAGAAAACATTGAGAAGGTGTGCGCACCGAGGTGCCCACCCTGGCGAAGGTGCACGCGAGGTGCGCACCCGGGGCAAACCGGGCTCCGACTTCGTGCACGCCATGCTGCGCACCTTGGAGGGCCATGGTGCGCACCTTGGAGCACACTTCGGAGCGCTCAATGGTGCCCAACCCAGCCAAGGTGCCCACCGCGGCGAAGGTGCACGCGAGGTGCGCACCCGGGGCAAACCGGGCTCCGACTTCGTGCACGCCGCACCTTGGAGCACACTTCGGAGCGCTCCTTGGTGCACACCAGGGCGCGCAACCCAGCCGAGGTGCCCACCCCGGCGAAGGTGCACGCGGGGTGCGCACCCGAGGCAAACCGGGCTCCGACTTCGTGCACGCCATGGTGCCCACCGCGGCGAAGGTGCACGCGAGGTGCGCACCCGGGGCAAACCGGGCTCCGACTTCGTGCACGCCGCACCTTGGAGCACACTTCGGAGCGCTCCTTGGTGCGCACCAGGGCGCGCAACCCAGCCGAGGTGCCCACCCCGGCGAAGGTGCACGCGAGGTGCGCACCCGGGGCAAACCGGGCTCCGACTTCGTGCACGCCATGGTGCCCACCGCGGCGAAGGTGCACGCGAGGTGCGCACCCGGGGCAAACCGGGCTCCGACTTCGTGCACGCCGCACCTTGGAGCACACTTCGGAGCGCTCCTTGGTGCGCACCATGGTGCCCACCAGGGCGCGCAACCCCGCCGAAGGTGCACGCGAGGTGCGCACCCGGGGCAAACCGGGCTCCGACTTCGTGCACGCCGCACCTTGGAGCACACTTCGGAGCGCTCCTTGGTGCGCACCAGGGCGCGCAACCCCGCCGAAGGTGCACGCGAGGTGCGCACCCGGGGCAAACCGGGCTCCGACTTCGTGCACGCCATGGTGCGCACCAGGGTGCCCACCGCGGCGAAGGTGCGCACCCGGGGCAAACCGGGCTCCGACTTCGTGCACGCCGCACCTTGGAGCACACTTCGGAGCGCTCCTTGGTGCGCACCAGGGCGCGCAACCCAGCCGAGGTGCCCACCCCGGCGAAGGTGCACGCGAGGTGCGCACCCGGGGCAAACCGGGCTCCGACTTCGTGCACGCCATGGTGCCCACCGCGGCGAAGGTGCGCACCCGGGGCAAACCGGGCTAGGACTTCGTGCACGCCGCACCTTGGAGCACACTTCGGAGCGCTCCTTGGTGCGCACCATGGTGCCCACCAGGCCGCGCAACCCAGCCAAGGTGTGCGCACCAAGGTGCACGCGAGGTGCGCACCCGGGGCAAACCGGGGTCCGGCTTCGTGCACGCCGCACCTTGGAGCACACATCGGGGCGCTCCCGGGTTCGCACCGGCGTTGCGCACCGTGGTGGGCACCTCGGAGCGCACCGTGGTGGGCACCTCGGAGCACACCAAGGTGGGCAGCGAGGTGCGCACCTTTGATGCGATGCCTTCACTAATTTCCATAAAAGGCAAAAGAAAACGAGATTTTAAAATTTCCGTTTTGAAAGATAGTGAGAAAAAGGGAATGCTGGTGCCATCTTGAGCCCGCCCTGGTGCGCAGCCCAGCCAAGGTGTGCGCACCAAGGTGCCCACCCTGGCGAAGGTGCGCGCCCGGGCAATTAACCCAACTTCCAACTTCGCGCGCGCCAGGGTGGGAGCGCACCCAACAACCGGGCCTGGGAAGAGCCAATGCGAGAAACCCCACCAAACGCTCTGACAAAAAAAGAGGGGGCGCTCCAGTAACCCCGCTTCGGAGCGCACCCTGGGCAAACCCAGCCAGGGTGCCCACCCCGGCCAAGGTGCAGGCGAGGTGCGCACCCGGGGCAAACCGGGCTCCGACAACGTGCACGCCGCACCTTGGAGCACACTTCGTAGCGCTCCCGGGTGCGCACCTCAGAGCACACCAAGGTGGGCAGCGAGGTGCGCACCTTTGATGCGCTGCCTTCACTAATTTCCAGAAAAGGCAAAAAAAAGAGGAGATTTTAAAATTTCCGTTTTGAAAGATAGTGAAAAAAACGGAACGCGGGTGCCATCTTGAGCCCGCCCGGGTGCACAGCCCAGGTAAGGTGCCCACCCTGGCAAAGGTGCGCACCCGGGCAATTAACCCTACTTCCGACTTCGTGCGCGCCAGGGTGGCAACCGGGCCTGGGAAGAGCCAATGCGAGAAACCCCACCAAACGCTCCGACAAAAAAAGAGGCGGCGCTCCAATAACCCCGCTTCGGAGCGCAGCCGGGGCAAACCCAGCCAAGGTGCCCACCCCGACGAAGGTGCACGCGAGGTGCGCACCCGGGGCAAACCGGGCTCCGACAACGTGCACGCAGCACCTTGGAGCACACTTCGAAGCACTCCCGGGTGCCCACCGGCGTTGCGCACCGTGGTGGGCAGCGAGGTGCGCACCTTTGATGCGCTGCCTTCACTAATTTCCAGAAAAGGCAAAAAAAAATGAGATTTTAAAATTTCCGTTTTGAAAGATAGTGAAAAAAACGGAACGCGGGTGCCATCTTGAGCCCGCCCTGGTGCGCAGCCCAGGCAAGGCATGCGCACCAAGGTGCCCACCCGCGGTGCACACCCGGGGCAAACCGGGCTCCGACTTCGTGCAGGCCGCACCTTGGAGCACACTTCGGAGCGCTCCTTGGTGCGCACCATGGTGCCCACCAGGGCGCACCCGGGGCAAACCGGGCTCCGACTTCGTGCACGCCGCACCTTGGAGCACACATCGGAGCGCTCCCAGGTTCGCACCAGCGTTGCGCACCTTTGATGCGCTGCCTTCACTAATTTCCAGAAAAGGCAAAAAAAAACGATATTTTAAAATTTCCGTTCTGAAAGATAGTGAAAAAAACGGAACGCGGGTGCCATCTTGAGCCCTTCCTGGTGCGCAGCCCAGGCAAGTTGTGCGCACCAAGGTGCCCACCCTGGCGGAGGTGCGCGCCCGGGGCAAACCGGGCTCCGACTTCGTGCACTGCATGGTGCCCACCAAGGCGCGCAACCCAGCCAAGGTGCCCACCGCAGCGAAGGTGCACGCGAGGTGCGCACCCGAGGTGCACACCCGGGGCAAACCGAGCTCCGACTTCGTGCACGCCGCACCTTGGAGCACACTTCAGAGCGCTCCTTGGTGCGCACCAGGGCGCGCAACCCAGCCAAGGTGCTCACCCCGACGAAGGTGCACGCGAGGTGCGCACCCGGGGCAAGCCGGGCTCGGACTTCGTGCACGCCGCACCTTGGAGCACACATCGGAGCGCTCCCGGGTTCGCACCAGCATTGCGCACCTTTGATGCGCTGCCTTCACTAATTTCCAGAAAAGGCAAAAAAAAAAAAAAAACGAGATTTTAAAATTTCCGTTTTGAAAGATAGTGAAAAAAACGGAACGCGGGTGCCATCTTGAGCCCGCCCTGGTGTGCAGCCCAGGCAAGTTGTGCGCACCAAGGCACCCACCCTGGCCAAGGTGGGTCACGGGGTGGGTCCTAGGGTGGGTAACGGGGTGGGTACTAAGGTGCGTGCCAAGGTGGGTCATGGGGTGGGTGCCAAGGTGGGCACCAGGGTGGGTGTGCACCAACCCTAGCCAGGGTAGGTCACGGGGTGGTTGTCGGGGTGGGCGTCAAGGAGCCAAGGTGGGTGGCAAGTAGCCAAGTTGCGTGCCAAGGTGGGTGTCGGGGTGGGTGCCAAGGATCCAAGGTGGGTGCCAAGGAACCAAGGTGGGTGTCTGGGTGGGTGCCGAGGTGGGAGCCAGGGTGGGTCCCAAGGTGAGTGCAAAGGTGGGTGCCAGGGTCAAGGTGAGTGCCAATGTGGGTTCCAAGGTGCCAGGGTCAGGGTGAGTGCCAATGTGGGTTCAAAGGTGCTAAGTTGGGTGCGAGGTTGGGTGCGAGGGTGGGTGGGTGCCAAGGTGTGCTAGGTGGAAGCCCGGGTGGGTCGGCATCCCATGGGTGTCGAGTTGGGTGCCTGATGGGTGCTTCTTGTCAAGTTTTAGTCGTCGGGACTCATTTCGAGCCTTAGAGGTCGTTTCTTGTCCGGTTGCCCTGTCTTCGACCTGGGAACCCAATTTTGGTCCTCGGGTCCCATTTTTTTTTGTCTCGCATCCCACTTTTGGCCTGTGGCCTTTTCGGGGTCGATTCTCGTTTTGGGCATCAGAGCATGTTTCTTCTCCTAAAACCCAATATTTGTTTATTAAGTCTCGGAACACATTTTTGTTCTCGTGGACCCATCATGGGTCTTGGAACGCATTTGTGGTCCTTGGGTCCCATTTTGCATCCCGAAACTTGTGTTTTGGTGCTTGATCCCTATTTTGGGTGCCCACCTTGCACCAAGTGCGCACCCGGGGCAAACCGAGCGCCTTGGTGCACCGGGGCAAGATCGAGCGTGCACCCGAGGCGCCCCGAACATGCACCAAGGTGCACTCGGCCCACATGTGAGCGCAGGTCGTTGCGCCCGAGGTGGTGTGTGGGCACCGCGTTGCAGACGGGACACTGCACGCACACGACGCCCCGTCCAGGTGCACGCACGTAGGCCGGGCCGGGTGCACACCCGACGCCCTAGCAAGGTGCGCGCACCCGGGCAGGGCTCACACTTGGCGAACGGGGCGCACTTCGCGAGGGAGGGTGTGCACCTCGACGGGGGTGGGTGGCCGGGGTGGATTCGCACGTGGGTCGCGGTTTGCTAAGTACACACTGCGACAAGCTCATAACGGGTGCGATCATACCAGCGTTAGTGCACCGGATCCCATCAGAACTCCGCAGTTAAGCGCGCTTGGGCCGGAGTAGTACTGGGATGGGTGACCTCCCGGGAAGTCCCGGTGTTGCACCCTTTTTTAGTTTTTCGCCGGGCGTCGCAATGCTATTTGAATAAACCTTTTGCCCGTTTGCGTTCTCGTCGGGGCCGGGCCGGGCCGGGGTGCGCTGCCCGCACTACCGCGCGCGCGGGGGCGACACCGAGCGCGCACCCGAGGCGCCCCGAGCACACAGGCCACGGTGCAACCCGGGCGTTGTGCGCGCACCCCGGTGCGCCCGAGGTGCTGCGCGCGCACCCAGGTGAAATCGGTGTGCACCTCGGCCAGTGCGCGCTCGGTCGAGTCGCGCACGTTGGCCAAGGTGCACGGTGATGTTTCTTACTCTAAGGTTCCGCACCAGACGCCCGGGACAGGTGAGCGAAGCTGGGCGGGGCCGGGTGCGCGGCCGGGGCAGGTGCACGCAGCTGGAGAGAGCTTTGGAGCACACCAGAGGTGCGCACCTTGGAGCACACTTCGGAGCGCACCAATGATGCGCTCCATTCAAAAGTTTCCTGAAAAGGCAAAAAAAGTTGAGATTATAGAATTTCCCACTTGAGAGATTGTAAAAAAAAAAAATTTAAAATGAAGGAAACGCGGGTGCCAAGGTGTGCGCGCCCGGGTGCGCAGCCCAGCCAAGGTGTGCGCACCAAGGCGCCCACCCTGGCGAAGGTGCACGCAAGGTGCGCACCCGAGGCAAACCGGACAATTAACCCAACTTTCGACTTCGCGCGCACCTGCGCACCTTGGAGCGCACTTCGGAGCGCTCCTTGGTGCGCACCAATCTTGGGCACCTCGGAGTGCACCATGGCGCCCACCAAGGTGCGCACCCGGGGCAAACCGAGCTCCGACTTCGTGCGCACCTTGGAGCGCACGAAAGGTGCGCACCATGGCGCCCACCAAGGTGCGCAGCCCAGCCAAGGCGTGCGCATCAAGGTGCGCACCCTGGCGAAGGTGCGCACCCGGGGCAAACCGAGCTCCGACTTCGTGCGCACCTTGGAGCGCACAAAGGGTGCGCAACCCAGCCAAGGTGTGCGCACCCCGGGCAAACCGAGCTCCGAATCGTGCGCACCTTGGAGCACACTTCGGAGCCCTCCTTGGTGCGCACCGATGTTGCGCACCTCGGAGCGCACCCGGGGAAAACAATGCAATTAACCCGACTTTCGACTTCGTGGGCACCTCGGAGCGCTCTCGGGTTCGCACCTCGGAGCACACCGAGGTGCGCACCTTTGATGCGCTGCCTTCACCAATTTCCAGAAAAGGCAAGAAAACATTGAGAAGGTGTGCGCACCGAGGTGCCCACCCTGGCGAAGGTGCACGCGAGGTGCGCACCCGGGGCAAACCGGGCTCCGACTTCGTGCACGCCATGCTGCGCACCTTGGAGGGCCATGGTGCGCACCTTGGAGCACACTTCGGAGCGCTCAATGGTGCCCAACCCAGCCAAGGTGCCCACCGCGGCGAAGGTGCACGCGAGGTGCGCACCCGGGGCAAACCGGGCTCCGACTTCGTGCACGCCGCACCTTGGAGCACACTTCGGAGCGCTCCTTGGTGCGCACCAGGGCGCGCAACCCAGCCGAGGTGCCCACCCCGGCGAAGGTGCACGCGGGGTGCGCACCCGGGGCAAACCGGGCTCCGACTTCGTGCACGCCATGGTGCCCACCGCGGCGAAGGTGCACGCGAGGTGCGCACCCGGGGCAAACCGGGCTCCGACTTCGTGCACGCCGCACCTTGGAGCACACTTCGGAGCGCTCCTTGGTGCGCACCAGGGCGCGCAACCCAGCCGAGGTGCCCACCCCAGCGAAGGTGCACGCGAGGTGCGCACCCGGGGCAAACCGGGCTCCGACTTCGTGCACGCCATGGTGCCCACCGCGGCGAAGGTGCACGCGAGGTGCGCACCCGGGGCAAACCGGGCTCCGACTTCGTGCACGCCATGGTGCCCACCGCGGCGAAGGTGCACGCGAGGTGCGCACCCGGGGCAAACCGGGCTCCGACTTCGTGCACGCCGCACCTTGGAGCACACTTCGGAGCGCTCCTTGGTGCGCACCATGGTGCCCACCAGGGCGCGCAACCCCGCCGAAGGTGCACGCGAGGTGCGCACCCGGGGCAAACCGGGCTCCGACTTCGTGCACGCCGCACCTTGGAGCACACTTCGGAGCGCTCCTTGGTGCGCACCAGGGCGCGCAACCCCGCCGAAGGTGCACGCGAGGTGCGCACCCGGGGCAAACCGGGCTCCGACTTCGTGCACGCCATGGTGCGCACCAGGGTGCCCACCGCGGCGAAGGTGCGCACCCGGGGCAAACCGGGCTCCGACTTCGTGCACGCCGCACCTTGGAGCACACTTCGGAGCGCTCCTTGGTGCGCACCAGGGCGCGCAACCCAGCCGAGGTGCCCACCCCGGCGAAGGTGCACGCGAGGTGCGCACCCGGGGCAAACCGGGCTCCGACTTCGTGCACGCCATGGTGCCCACCGCGGCGAAGGTGCGCACCCGGGGCAAACCGGGCTAGGACTTCGTGCACGCCGCACCTTGGAGCACACTTCGGAGCGCTCCTTGGTGCGCACCATGGTGCCCACCAGGCCGCGCAACCCAGCCAAGGTGTGCGCACCAAGGTGCACGCGAGGTGCGCACCCGGGGCAAACCGGGGTCCGGCTTCGTGCACGCCGCACCTTGGAGCACACATCGGGGCGCTCCCGGGTTCGCACCGGCGTTGCGCACCGTGGTGGGCACCTCGGAGCGCACCGTGGTGGGCACCTCGGAGCACACCAAGGTGGGCAGCGAGGTGCGCACCTTTGATGCGATGCCTTCACTAATTTCCATAAAAGGCAAAAGAAAACGAGATTTTAAAATTTCCGTTTTGAAAGATAGTGAGAAAAAGGGAATGCTGGTGCCATCTTGAGCCCGCCCTGGTGCGCAGCCCAGCCAAGGTGTGCGCACCAAGGTGCCCACCCTGGCGAAGGTGCGCGCCCGGGCAATTAACCCAACTTCCAACTTCGCGCGCGCCAGGGTGGGAGCGCACCCAACAACCGGGCCTGGGAAGAGCCAATGCGAGAAACCCCACCAAACGCTCTGACAAAAAAAGAGGGGGCGCTCCAGTAACCCCGCTTCGGAGCGCACCCTGGGCAAACCCAGCCAGGGTGCCCACCCCGGCCAAGGTGCAGGCGAGGTGCGCACCCGGGGCAAACCGGGCTCCGACAACGTGCACGCCGCACCTTGGAGCACACTTCGTAGCGCTCCCGGGTGCGCACCTCAGAGCACACCAAGGTGGGCAGCGAGGTGCGCACCTTTGATGCGCTGCCTTCACTAATTTCCAGAAAAGGCAAAAAAAAGAGGAGATTTTAAAATTTCCGTTTTGAAAGATAGTGAAAAAAACGGAACGCAGGTGCCATCTTGAGCCCGCCCGGGTGCACAGCCCAGGTAAGGTGCCCACCCTGGCAAAGGTGCGCACCCGGGCAATTAACCCTACTTCCGACTTCGTGCGCGCCAGGGTGGCAACCGGGCCTGGGAAGAGCCAATGCGAGAAACCCCACCAAACGCTCCGACAAAAAAAGAGGCGGCGCTCCAATAACCCCGCTTCGGAGCGCAGCCGGGGCAAACCCAGCCAAGGTGCCCACCCCGACGAAGGTGCACGCGAGGTGCGCACCCGGGGGCAAACCGGGCTCCGACAACGTGCACGCAGCACCTTGGAGCACACTTCGAAGCACTCCCGGGTGCCCACCGGCGTTGCGCACCGTGGTGGGCAGCGAGGTGCGCACCTTTGATGCGCTGCCTTCACTAATTTCCAGAAAAGGCAAAAAAAAATGAGATTTTAAAATTTCCGTTTTGAAAGATAGTGAAAAAAACGGAACGCGGGTGCCATCTTGAGCCCGCCCTGGTGCGCAGCCCAGGCAAGGCATGCGCACCAAGGTGCCCACCCGCGGTGCACGCCCGGGGCAAACCGGGCTCCGACTTCGTGCAGGCCGCACCTTGGAGCACACTTCGGAGCGCTCCTTGGTGCGCACCATGGTGCCCACCAGGGCGCACCCGGGGCAAACCGGGCTCCGACTTCGTGCACGCCGCACCTTGGAGCACACATCGGAGCGCTCCCAGGTTCGCACCAGCGTTGCGCACCTTTGATGCGCTGCCTTCACTAATTTCCAGAAAAGGCAAAAAAAAACGATATTTTAAAATTTCCGTTCTGAAAGATAGTGAAAAAAACGGAACGCGGGTGCCATCTTGAGCCCTTCCTGGTGCGCAGCCCAGGCAAGTTGTGCGCACCAAGGTGCCCACCCTGGCGGAGGTGCGCGCCCGGGGCAAACCGGGCTCCGACTTCGTGCACTGCATGGTGCCCACCAAGGCGCGCAACCCAGCCAAGGTGCCCACCGCAGCGAAGGTGCACGCGAGGTGCGCACCCGAGGTGCACACCCGGGGCAAACCGAGCTCCGACTTCGTGCACGCCGCACCTTGGAGCACACTTCAGAGCGCTCCTTGGTGCGCACCAGGGCGCGCAACCCAGCCAAGGTGCTCACCCCGGCGAAGGTGCACGCGAGGTGCGCACCCGGGGCAAGCCGGGCTCGGACTTCGTGCACGCCGCACCTTGGAGCACACATCGGAGCGCTCCCGGGTTCGCACCAGCATTGCGCACCTTTGATGCGCTGCCTTCACTAATTTCCAGAAAAGGCAAAAAAAAAAAAAAAACGAGATTTTAAAATTTCCGTTTTGAAAGATAGTGAAAAAAACGGAACGCGGGTGCCATCTTGAGCCCGCCCTGGTGTGCAGCCCAGGCAAGTTGTGCGCACCAAGGCACCCACCCTGGCCAAGGTGGGTCACGGGGTGGGTCCTAGGGTGGGTAACGGGGTGGGTACTAAGGTGCGTGCCAAGGTGGGTCATGGGGTGGGTGCCAAGGTGGGCACCAGGGTGGGTGTGCACCAACCCTAGCCAGGGTAGGTCACGGGGTGGTTGTCGGGGTGGGCGTCAAGGAGCCAAGGTGGGTGGCAAGTAGCCAAGTTGCGTGCCAAGGTGGGTGTCGGGGTGGGTGCCAAGGATCCAAGGTGGGTGCCAAGGAACCAAGGTGGGTGTCTGGGTGGGTGCCGAGGTGGGAGCCAGGGTGGGTCCCAAGGTGAGTGCAAAGGTGGGTGCCAGGGTCAAGGTGAGTGCCAATGTGGGTTCCAAGGTGCCAGGGTCAGGGTGAGTGCCAATGTGGGTTCAAAGGTGCTAAGTTGGGTGCGAGGTTGGGTGCGAGGGTGGGTGGGTGCCAAGGTGTGCTAGGTGGAAGCCCGGGTGGGTCGGCATCCCATGGGTGTCGAGTTGGGTGCCTGATGGGTGCTTCTTGTCAAGTTTTAGTCGTCGGGACTCATTTCGAGCCTTAGAGGTCGTTTCTTGTCCGGTTGCCCTGTCTTCGACCTGGGAACCCAATTTTGGTCCTCGGGTCCCATTTTTTTTTGTCTCGCATCCCACTTTTGGCCTGTGGCCTTTTCGGGGTCGATTCTCGTTTTGGGCATCAGAGCATGTTTCTTCTCCTAAAACCCAATATTTGTTTATTAAGTCTCGGAACACATTTTTGTTCTCGTGGACCCATCATGGGTCTTGGAACGCATTTGTGGTCCTTGGGTCCCATTTTGCATCCCGAAACTTGTGTTTTGGTGCTTGATCCCTATTTTGGGTGCCCACCTTGCACCAAGTGCGCACCCGGGGCAAACCGAGCGCCTTGGTGCACCGGGGCAAGATCGAGCGTGCACCCGAGGCGCCCCGAACATGCACCAAGGTGCACTCGGCCCACATGTGAGCGCAGGTCGTTGCGCCCGAGGTGGTGTGTGGGCACCGCGTTGCAGACGGGACACTGCACGCACACGACGCCCCGTCCAGGTGCACGCACGTAGGCCGGGCCGGGTGCACACCCGACGCCCTAGCAAGGTGCGCGCACCCGGGCAGGGCTCACACTTGGCGAACGGGGCGCACTTCGCGAGGGAGGGTGTGCACCTCGACGGGGGTGGGTGGCCGGGGTGGATTCGCACGTGGGTCGCGGTTTGCTAAGTACACACTGCGACAAGCTCATAACGGGTGCGATCATACCAGCGTTAGTGCACCGGATCCCATCAGAACTCCGCAGTTAAGCGCGCTTGGGCCGGAGTAGTACTGGGATGGGTGACCTCCCGGGAAGTCCCGGTGTTGCACCCTTTCTTAGTTTTTCGCCGGGCGTCGCAATGCTATTTGAATAAACCTTTTGCCCGTTTGCGTTCTCGTCGGGGCCGGGCCGGGCCGGGGTGCGCTGCCCGCACTACCGCGCGCGCGGGGGCGACACCGAGCGCGCACCCGAGGCGCCCCGAGCACACAGGCCACGGTGCAACCCGGGCGTTGTGCGCGCACCCCGGTGCGCCCGAGGTGCTGCGCGCGCACCCAGGTGAAATCGGTGTGCACCTCGGCCAGTGCGCGCTCGGTCGAGTCGCGCACGTTGGCCAAGGTGCACGGTGATGTTTCTTACTCTAAGGTTCCGCACCAGACGCCCGGGACAGGTGAGCGAAGCTGGGCGGGGCCGGGTGCGCGGCCGGGGCAGGTGCACGCAGCTGGAGAGAGCTTTGGAGCACACCAGAGGTGCGCACCTTGGAGCACACTTCGGAGCGCACCAATGATGCGCTCCATTCAAAAGTTTCCTGAAAAGGCAAAAAAAGTTGAGATTATAGAATTTCCCACTTGAGAGATTGTAAAAAAAAAAAATTTAAAATGAAGGAAACGCGGGTGCCAAGGTGTGCGCGCCCGGGTGCGCAGCCCAGCCAAGGTGTGCGCACCAAGGCGCCCACCCTGGCGAAGGTGCACGCAAGGTGCGCACCCGAGGCAAACCGGACAATTAACCCAACTTTCGACTTCGCGCGCACCTGCGCACCTTGGAGCGCACTTCGGAGCGCTCCTTGGTGCGCACCAATCTTGGGCACCTCGGAGTGCACCATGGCGCCCACCAAGGTGCGCACCCGGGGCAAACCGAGCTCCGACTTCGTGCGCACCTTGGAGCGCACGAAAGGTGCGCACCATGGCGCCCACCAAGGTGCGCAGCCCAGCCAAGGCGTGCGCATCAAGGTGCGCACCCTGGCGAAGGTGCGCACCCGGGGCAAACCGAGCTCCGACTTCGTGCGCACCTTGGAGCGCACAAAGGGTGCGCAACCCAGCCAAGGTGTGCGCACCCCGGGCAAACCGAGCTCCGAATCGTGCGCACCTTGGAGCACACTTCGGAGCCCTCCTTGGTGCGCACCGATGTTGCGCACCTCGGAGCGCACCCGGGGAAAACAATGCAATTAACCCGACTTTCGACTTCGTGGGCACCTCGGAGCGCTCTCGGGTTCGCACCTCGGAGCACACCGAGGTGCGCACCTTTGATGCGCTGCCTTCACCAATTTCCAGAAAAGGCAAGAAAACATTGAGAAGGTGTGCGCACCGAGGTGCCCACCCTGGCGAAGGTGCACGCGAGGTGCGCACCCGGGGCAAACCGGGCTCCGACTTCGTGCACGCCATGCTGCGCACCTTGGAGGGCCATGGTGCGCACCTTGGAGCACACTTCGGAGCGCTCAATGGTGCCCAACCCAGCCAAGGTGCCCACCGCGGCGAAGGTGCACGCGAGGTGCGCACCCGGGGCAAACCGGGCTCCGACTTCGTGCACGCCGCACCTTGGAGCACACTTCGGAGCGCTCCTTGGTGCGCACCAGGGCGCGCAACCCAGCCGAGGTGCCCACCCCGGCGAAGGTGCACGCGGGGTGCGCACCCGGGGCAAACCGGGCTCCGACTTCGTGCACGCCATGGTGCCCACCGCGGCGAAGGTGCACGCGAGGTGCGCACCCGGGGCAAACCGGGCTCCGACTTCGTGCACGCCGCACCTTGGAGCACACTTCGGAGCGCTCCTTGGTGCGCACCAGGGCGCGCAACCCAGCCGAGGTGCCCACCCCGGCGAAGGTGCACGCGAGGTGCGCACCCGGGGCAAACCGGGCTCCGACTTCGTGCACGCCATGGTGCCCACCGCGGCGAAGGTGCACGCGAGGTGCGCACCCGGGGCAAACCGGGCTCCGACTTCGTGCACGCCGCACCTTGGAGCACACTTCGGAGCGCTCCTTGGTGCGCACCATGGTGCCCACCAGGGCGCGCAACCCCGCCGAAGGTGCACGCGAGGTGCGCACCCGGGGCAAACCGGGCTCCGACTTCGTGCACGCCGCACCTTGGAGCACACTTCGGAGCGCTCCTTGGTGCGCACCAGGGCGCGCAACCCCGCCGAAGGTGCACGCGAGGTGCGCACCCGGGGCAAACCGGGCTCCGACTTCGTGCACGCCATGGTGCGCACCAGGGTGCCCACCGCGGCGAAGGTGCGCACCCGGGGCAAACCGGGCTCCGACTTCGTGCACGCCGCACCTTGGAGCACACTTCGGAGCGCTCCTTGGTGCGCACCAGGGCGCGCAACCCAGCCGAGGTGCCCACCCCGGCGAAGGTGCACGCGAGGTGCGCACCCGGGGCAAACCGGGCTCCGACTTCGTGCACGCCATGGTGCCCACCGCGGCGAAGGTGCGCACCCGGGGCAAACCGGGCTAGGACTTCGTGCACGCCGCACCTTGGAGCACACTTTGGAGCGCTCCTTGGTGCGCACCATGGTGCCCACCAGGCCGCGCAACCCAGCCAAGGTGTGCGCACCAAGGTGCACGCGAGGTGCGCACCCGGGGCAAACCGGGGTCCGGCTTCGTGCACGCCGCACCTTGGAGCACACATCGGGGCGCTCCCGGGTTCGCACCGGCGTTGCGCACCGTGGTGGGCACCTCGGAGCGCACCGTGGTGGGCACCTCGGAGCACACCAAGGTGGGCAGCGAGGTGCGCACCTTTGATGCGATGCCTTCACTAATTTCCATAAAAGGCAAAAAAAAACGAGATTTTAAAATTTCCGTTTTGAAAGATAGTGAGAAAAAGGGAATGCTGGTGCCATCTTGAGCCCGCCCTGGTGCGCAGCCCAGCCAAGGTGTGCGCACCAAGGTGCCCACCCTGGCGAAGGTGCGCGCCCGGGCAATTAACCCAACTTCCAACTTCGCGCGCGCCAGGGTGGGAGCGCACCCAACAACCGGGCCTGGGAAGAGCCAATGCGAGAAACCCCACCAAACGCTCTGACAAAAAAAGAGGGGGCGCTCCAGTAACCCCGCTTCGGAGCGCACCCTGGGCAAACCCAGCCAGGGTGCCCACCCCGGCCAAGGTGCAGGCGAGGTGCGCACCCGGGGCAAACCGGGCTCCGACAACGTGCACGCCGCACCTTGGAGCACACTTCGTAGCGCTCCCGGGTGCGCACCTCAGAGCACACCAAGGTGGGCAGCGAGGTGCGCACCTTTGATGCGCTGCCTTCACTAATTTCCAGAAAAGGCAAAAAAAAGAGGAGATTTTAAAATTTCCGTTTTGAAAGATAGTGAAAAAAACGGAACGCGGGTGCCATCTTGAGCCCGCCCTGGTGCACAGCCCAGGTAAGGTGCCCACCCTGGCAAAGGTGCGCACCCGGGCAATTAACCCTACTTCCGACTTCGTGCGCGCCAGGGTGGCAACCGGGCCTGGGAAGAGCCAATGCGAGAAACCCCACCAAACGCTCCGACAAAAAAAGAGGCGGCGCTCCAATAACCCCGCTTCGGAGCGCAGCCGGGGCAAACCCAGCCAAGGTGCCCACCCCGACGAAGGTGCACGCGAGGTGCGCACCCGGGGCAAACCGGGCTCCGACAACGTGCACGCAGCACCTTGGAGCACACTTCGAAGCACTCCCGGGTGCCCACCGGCGTTGCGCACCGTGGTGGGCAGCGAGGTGCGCACCTTTGATGCGCTGCCTTCACTAATTTCCAGAAAAGGCAAAAAAAAATGAGATTTTAAAATTTCCGTTTTGAAAGATAGTGAAAAAAACGGAACGCGGGTGCCATCTTGAGCCCGCCCTGGTGCGCAGCCCAGGCAAGGCATGCGCACCAAGGTGCCCACCCGCGGTGCACGCCCGGGGCAAACCGGGCTCCGACTTCGTGCAGGCCGCACCTTGGAGCACACTTCGGAGCGCTCCTTGGTGCGCACCATGGTGCCCACCAGGGCGCACCCGGGGCAAACCGGGCTCCGACTTCGTGCACGCCGCACCTTGGAGCACACATCGGAGCGCTCCCAGGTTCGCACCAGCGTTGCGCACCTTTGATGCGCTGCCTTCACTAATTTCCAGAAAAGGCAAAAAAAAACGATATTTTAAAATTTCCGTTCTGAAAGATAGTGAAAAAAACGGAACGCGGGTGCCATCTTGAGCCCTTCCTGGTGCGCAGCCCAGGCAAGTTGTGCGCACCAAGGTGCCCACCCTGGCGGAGGTGCGCGCCCGGGGCAAACCGGGCTCCGACTTCGTGCACTGCATGGTGCCCACCAAGGCGCGCAACCCAGCCAAGGTGCCCACCGCAGCGAAGGTGCACGCGAGGTGCGCACCCGAGGTGCACACCCGGGGCAAACCGAGCTCCGACTTCGTGCACGCCGCACCTTGGAGCACACTTCAGAGCGCTCCTTGGTGCGCACCAGGGCGCGCAACCCAGCCAAGGTGCTCACCCCGGCGAAGGTGCACGCGAGGTGCGCACCCGGGGCAAGCCGGGCTCGGACTTCGTGCACGCCGCACCTTGGAGCACACATCGGAGCGCTCCCGGGTTCGCACCAGCATTGCGCACCTTTGATGCGCTGCCTTCACTAATTTCCAGAAAAGGCAAAAAAAAAAAAAAAACGAGATTTTAAAATTTCCGTTTTGAAAGATAGTGAAAAAAACGGAACGCGGGTGCCATCTTGAGCCCGCCCTGGTGTGCAGCCCAGGCAAGTTGTGCGCACCAAGGCACCCACCCTGGCCAAGGTGGGTCACGGGGTGGGTCCTAGGGTGGGTAACGGGGTGGGTACTAAGGTGCGTGCCAAGGTGGGTCATGGGGTGGGTGCCAAGGTGGGCACCAGGGTGGGTGTGCACCAACCCTAGCCAGGGTAGGTCACGGGGTGGTTGTCGGGGTGGGCGTCAAGGAGCCAAGGTGGGTGGCAAGTAGCCAAGTTGCGTGCCAAGGTGGGTGTCGGGGTGGGTGCCAAGGATCCAAGGTGGGTGCCAAGGAACCAAGGTGGGTGTCTGGGTGGGTGCCGAGGTGGGAGCCAGGGTGGGTCCCAAGGTGAGTGCAAAGGTGGGTGCCAGGGTCAAGGTGAGTGCCAATGTGGGTTCCAAGGTGCCAGGGTCAGGGTGAGTGCCAATGTGGGTTCAAAGGTGCTAAGTTGGGTGCGAGGTTGGGTGCGAGGGTGGGTGGGTGCCAAGGTGTGCTAGGTGGAAGCCCGGGTGGGTCGGCATCCCATGGGTGTCGAGTTGGGTGCCTGATGGGTGCTTCTTGTCAAGTTTTAGTCGTCGGGACTCATTTCGAGCCTTAGAGGTCGTTTCTTGTCCGGTTGCCCTGTCTTCGACCTGGGAACCCAATTTTGGTCCTCGGGTCCCATTTTTTTTTGTCTCGCATCCCACTTTTGGCCTGTGGCCTTTTCGGGGTCGATTCTCGTTTTGGGCATCAGAGCATGTTTCTTCTCCTAAAACCCAATATTTGTTTATTAAGTCTCGGAACACATTTTTGTTCTCGTGGACCCATCATGGGTCTTGGAACGCATTTGTGGTCCTTGGGTCCCATTTTGCATCCCGAAACTTGTGTTTTGGTGCTTGATCCCTATTTTGGGTGCCCACCTTGCACCAAGTGCGCACCCGGGGCAAACCGAGCGCCTTGGTGCACCGGGGCAAGATCGAGCGTGCACCCGAGGCGCCCCGAACATGCACCAAGGTGCACTCGGCCCACATGTGAGCGCAGGTCGTTGCGCCCGAGGTGGTGTGTGGGCACCGCGTTGCAGACGGGACACTGCACGCACACGACGCCCCGTCCAGGTGCACGCACGTAGGCCGGGCCGGGTGCACACCCGACGCCCTAGCAAGGTGCGCGCACCCGGGCAGGGCTCACACTTGGCGAACGGGGCGCACTTCGCGAGGGAGGGTGTGCACCTCGACGGGGGTGGGTGGCCGGGGTGGATTCGCACGTGGGTCGCGGTTTGCTAAGTACACACTGCGACAAGCTCATAACGGGTGCGATCATACCAGCGTTAGTGCACCGGATCCCATCAGAACTCCGCAGTTAAGCGCGCTTGGGCCGGAGTAGTACTCGGATGGGTGACCTCCCGGGAAGTCCCGGTGTTGCACCCTTTTTTAGTTTTTCGCCGGGCGTCGCAATGCTATTTGAATAAACCTTTTGCCCGTTTGCGTTCTCGTCGGGGCCGGGCCGGGCCGGGGTGCGCTGCCCGCACTACCGCGCGCGCGGGGGCGACACCGAGCGCGCACCCGAGGCGCCCCGAGCACACAGGCCACGGTGCAACCCGGGCGTTGTGCGCGCACCCCGGTGCGCCCGAGGTGCTGCGCGCGCACCCAGGTGAAATCGGTGTGCACCTCGGCCAGTGCGCGCTCGGTCGAGTCGCGCACGTTGGCCAAGGTGCACGGTGATGTTTCTTACTCTAAGGTTCCGCACCAGACGCCCGGGACAGGTGAGCGAAGCTGGGCGGGGCCGGGTGCGCGGCCGGGGCAGGTGCACGCAGCTGGAGAGAGCTTTGGAGCACACCAGAGGTGCGCACCTTGGAGCACACTTCGGAGCGCACCAATGATGCGCTCCATTCAAAAGTTTCCTGAAAAGGCAAAAAAAGTTGAGATTATAGAATTTCCCACTTGAGAGATTGTAAAAAAAAAAAATTTAAAATGAAGGAAACGCGGGTGCCAAGGTGTGCGCGCCCGGGTGCGCAGCCCAGCCAAGGTGTGCGCACCAAGGCGCCCACCCTGGCGAAGGTGCACGCAAGGTGCGCACCCGAGGCAAACCGGACAATTAACCCAACTTTCGACTTCGCGCGCACCTGCGCACCTTGGAGCGCACTTCGGAGCGCTCCTTGGTGCGCACCAATCTTGGGCACCTCGGAGTGCACCATGGCGCCCACCAAGGTGCGCACCCGGGGCAAACCGAGCTCCGACTTCGTGCGCACCTTGGAGCGCACGAAAGGTGCGCACCATGGCGCCCACCAAGGTGCGCAGCCCAGCCAAGGCGTGCGCATCAAGGTGCGCACCCTGGCGAAGGTGCGCACCCGGGGCAAACCGAGCTCCGACTTCGTGCGCACCTTGGAGCGCACAAAGGGTGCGCAACCCAGCCAAGGTGTGCGCACCCCGGGCAAACCGAGCTCCGAATCGTGCGCACCTTGGAGCACACTTCGGAGCCCTCCTTGGTGCGCACCGATGTTGCGCACCTCGGAGCGCACCCGGGGAAAACAATGCAATTAACCCGACTTTCGACTTCGTGGGCACCTCGGAGCGCTCTCGGGTTCGCACCTCGGAGCACACCGAGGTGCGCACCTTTGATGCGCTGCCTTCACCAATTTCCAGAAAAGGCAAGAAAACATTGAGAAGGTGTGCGCACCGAGGTGCCCACCCTGGCGAAGGTGCACGCGAGGTGCGCACCCGGGGCAAACCGGGCTCCGACTTCGTGCACGCCATGCTGCGCACCTTGGAGGGCCATGGTGCGCACCTTGGAGCACACTTCGGAGCGCTCAATGGTGCCCAACCCAGCCAAGGTGCCCACCGCGGCGAAGGTGCACGCGAGGTGCGCACCCGGGGCAAACCGGGCTCCGACTTCGTGCACGCCGCACCTTGGAGCACACTTCGGAGCGCTCCTTGGTGCGCACCAGGGCGCGCAACCCAGCCGAGGTGCCCACCCCGGCGAAGGTGCACGCGGGGTGCGCACCCGGGGCAAACCGGGCTCCGACTTCGTGCACGCCATGGTGCCCACCGCGCCAAGGTGCACGCGAGGTGCGCACCCGGGGCAAACCGGGCTCCGACTTCGTGCACGCCGCACCTTGGAGCACACTTCGGAGCGCTCCTTGGTGCG
>NW_026729321.1:0-12500 GCF_030272615.1 Cryptomeria japonica
GAAGTCTGGTCATCGAATCGGGTCAAAGACCACAACTTCCGACTTTACCCACAATGCAAGTCATCGAATCGAACATCGGCCCCCGAGTCGGACTCCATGCGTATGTCAGGTCATCGGACCCAAATTCCGCCTTCCTGCGCATGGCGGGCCATCAATATCAACTCGGTCATCGGACCCAAACTCCGCCTTTCTGCGCATGGCACGCCTTCAAATCGGTCATCGGACCCAAATTCCGCCTTCCTGTGCATGGCGGGCCATCAACATCAACTCGGTCATCGGACCCAAATTCCGCCTTTCTGCGCATGGCACGCCATCAACTCGGTCATCGGACCCAAATTCCGCCTTCCTGCGCATGGCAGGTCATCGGACACAAATTCAGACCTCGCCAATATGCCTACGTATCGAATCGGTCATCGGACCCAACTTCCGACTTCATCCATACTGTAGGGTCTTTGAGGTTGGCGCGGTGCGCTCAACCCGGGGAGTCGACCCATCGAAGCATACACCTCCCCTATATAAGCTATTTGTCCGATTCCCACACCTGTGTAGTTTGCACCTCTGACCAGGACATCGACCCCAACTTCCGAACTCGACTGCAACGACGGCACCAGCGCCTTGGTGCGCACCTTGCGACGCACAGTCCCAACATTCGCCTTCCTGCACATGGCAGGTCATCGGACCCAAATTCCGACCTCGCGAGTATGCCTACATATCGAATCGGTCATCGGACACAACTTCCGACTTCATCCATACCGTAGGGTCTTTGAGGTTGGCGCGGTGCGCTCAACCCGGGGAGTCGACCCAACGAAGCATACACCTCCCCTATATAAGCTATTTGTCCGATTCCCACACCTGTGTAGTTTGCACCTCCGATCAGGACATCGACCCCAACTTCCGAACTCGCCTGCAACGACCGAACCAGCGCCTTGGTGCGCACCTTGCAACGCACAGTGCCAACATTCGCCTTCCTGCACATGGCAGGTCATCGGACCCAAATTCCGACCTCGCGAGTATGCCTACATATCGAATCGGTCATCGGACCCAACTTCCGACTTCATCCATACCGTAGGGTCTTTGAGGTTGGCGCGGTGCGCTCAACCCGGGGAGTCGACCCAACGAAGCATACACCTCCCCTATATAAGCTATTTGTCCGATTCCCACACCTGTGTAGCTTGCACCTCCGATCAGGACATCGACCCCAACTTCCGAACTCGACTAAAAAGACCGCACCAGCACCTTGGTGTGCACCTTGCAACGCACAGTGCCAACATTCGCCTTCCTGCACATGGCAGGTCATCGGACCCAAATTCCGACCTCATGAGCATACCTACTAATCGAATCGGTCATCGGACCCAACTTCCGACTTCATCCATACCGTAGGGTCTTTGAGGTTGGCGCGGTGCGCTCAACCTGGGGAGTCGACCCATCGAAGCATACACCTCCCCTATATAAGCTATTTGTCCGATTCCGACACCTGTGTAGTTTGCACCTCCGCTCAGGACATCGACCCCAACTTCCGAACTCGCCTGCAACGACCGAACCAGCGCCTTGGTGCGCACCAAAAGTGCGCACTTTTGGAGGGCACTTTTGTGCGCTCCAAAGGTGCGCACTTTTGGAGGGCACTTTTGTGCGCTCCAAAGGTGCGCACTTTTGGAGGGCACTTTTTGGAGGGCACTTTTGTGCGCTCCAAAGTTGCGCACTTTTGGAGGGCACTTTTTGGAGGGCACTTTTCTGCGCTCCAAAGGTGCGCACTTTTGGAGGGCACTTTTTGGAGGGCACTTTTCTGCGCTCCAAAGGTGCGCACTTTTGGAGGGCACTTTTTGGAGGGCACTTTTCTGCGCTCCAAAGGTGCGCACTTTTGGAGGGCACTTTTTGGAGGGCACTTTTCTGCGCTCCAAAGGTGCGCACTTTTGGAGGGCACTTTTGTGCACTCCAAAGGTGCACACTTTTGGAGGGCACTTTTTGGAGGGCACTTTTCTGCACTCCAAAGGTGCGCACTTTTGGAGGGCACTTTTTGGAGGGCACTTTTGTGCGCTCCAAAGGTGCGCACTTTTGGAGGGCACTTTTTGGAGGGCACTTTTGTGCGCTCCAAAGGTGCGCACTTTTGGAGGGCACTTTTGTGCACTCCAAAGGTGCGCACTTTTGGAGGGCACTTTTCCTGCGCTCCAAAGGTGCACACCTAGGTGAGCACCTTCGACCACACCTTGTAGCACACCAAACTCTGACTTTCGACTTCATCCGCAATGCAGGGTCTTTGAGGTTGGCGCAATGCGCACAACCAGGGGAGTCGACCCATCAAACCCAACACCTCCCCTATATAAGCTATTTGTCTGATTCTCATACATGCGTAGCCTGCAGGAGCAATTAGGACATCGACCCCAACTTTCGGCTTCTAAACGAAAACAAGGTCTTTGAGGTTGGTGTAATGCGAACAACTAGGGGAGTCAACCCATCAAACCCAACACCTCCCCTATATAAGCTATTTGTCTGATTCTCATACATGTGTAGTCTACAGGAGCAATTAGGACATCGACCCCAACTTTTGACTTCTTAACGAAAACAAGGTCTTTGAGGTTGACGTAATGCGCACAACCAGGGGAGTCGACCCATCAAACCCAACACCTCCCCTATATAAGCTATTTGTCCGATTCTCATACATGTGTAGCCTACAGGAGCCATTAGGACATTGACCCCAACTTTTGACTTCTTAACGAAAACAAGGTCTTTGAGGTTGGCGTAATGCGCACAACCAAGGGAGTTGACCCATCAAACCCAACACCTCCCCTATATAAGCTATTTGTCTGATTCTCATACATGTGTAGCCTGCAACAACGATTAGGACATCCACCCCAACTTCTGAATTCGTCTGCGTTGACCGCACCAAAGGTGCACGCCTTGGTGCTCACCAAAATCCGACTTCCGACTTCTTCTGCTATGCGGGGTCTTTGAGGTTGGCGCAGTGCGCACAACCAGGGGAGTCAACCCACCGAATGCAACACCTCCCCTATATAAGCTATTTGTCTGATTCTCATACATGCGTAGACTGCAGCAATGATTAGGACATCCACCCCAACTTTTGACTTCTTAAACAAGACAGGGTCTTTGAAGTTGGTGCAGTGCACACAACCAGGGGAGTCGACCCATCAAACGCAACACCTCCCCTATATAAAGCTATTTGTCCGATTCTCATACGTGTAGTCTGCAGCAGCGATTAGGACATCGACCCCAACTTCCGAATTCGTTTGCATTGACCGCACCAAAGGTGCACGCCTTGGTGTGCACCTTGGAGTGCACTTTGGTGCTCACCTCGGTGCACACTTTGGTGTGCACCTCGGTGTGCACCAAAGGTGCGCACCTTGGAGCGCACCAAAGGTGTACACTTTGGAGCGCACCACATAGGGTCTTTGAGAGGTTGGCGCAGTGCGCACACCAAGGTGGGTGTTGAGGTGCGTGCCGAGGTGGGTGGGTGCTAGGGTGCGCTCCATGGTGGGTGCCAGGGTGGGTGCGTGCTAGGGTGGATTCCAAAGAGGGTCATAGGGTGGGTGCCAAGGTGGGTTGGTGATATAGTGGGTTCAAAGGTGGGTACTAGGGTGGGTTCCAAGGTGGGTCACAAGTTGGGTGCCAGGATGCGTGGGTGTTAGGTTGGGTGCCAAGGTGGGCTCCTGCGTGGGTGGGTGCTAGGGTGGGTTTCAAGGTGGACGCGAGGGCGGGTGCCAAGGTGGGTAACAAGTTGGGTGTTAGGATGGGTGAGTGCTAGAGTGGGTGCCAAGGTGGGTGGGTGCTAAGGTGGATGCCAAGGTGGTTCACAGGGTGGGTGGGTTCTAGGGTGAGTTCCAAGGTGGGTCACAGGTTTAGTGCTAGGGTGCGTGTCAAGGCGGGTGTCGAGGTGCCTGGGTGCTAGGGTGTGGATGCCAATGTGGGTCATAGGGTGGGTACTAGGGTGGGCTGCAATGTGGGTGCCAAGGTGGGTAACATGCTCGGTTGGTTCTAAATTGGGTGTCAGGGTGGGTGTGCACCCACCTTGCCCGAGGTGGGTGCCAAGGTGCCAGTGTGGGTGGGTGCTAAGGTGGATGCCAAGGTGGGTGAGAAGGTGGGTGATAGGTTGAGTGGTAGGATGGGTGGGTGCCAAGATGGGTCACAGGGTGGGTGCAAGGGTGGGTAGGTGCTAGGGTTGGTGTCAGGGTGGGTGGGTGCTAGGTTGGGTTCCAAGGTGGGTGCGAGGGTGAGTGTCAAGGTGGGTCACAGGTTAGGTGCTAGGATGGGTGAGTGCTAGGGTGCAAAGGTGCCAGGGTGGGTGCTAGGATGGGTCGATGCTAGGGTGAGTGGCAAGGTGGGTCCACAAGTGTCAAGGTGGGTGCCGAGGTGGGTGCCAACTTGGGTTCCAAGGTGGGTGCCAAGTGGGCGACTGCTATGGTGGATGCCAAGGTGGGTCACGGGGTGGGTGCCAAGTTGCTAGGTTGTGTTCCAAGGTGGGTGCCAACGTGGCTGCTAGGGTGCGTGGGTTAAAGGGTGTGTCACAACGTGGGTGCCAGGATGGGTGCGCACCCACACTGGCCAAGACGGGTGCAAGGTTGGGTTCCAAGCCCGGTCACAGGCTGGGTGCTAGGATGGGTGGGTGCCAAGGTGGGCACCAGGGTGGGTGCACCCACCCTGGCCAAGGTGGGTCACGGGGTGGGTCCTAGGGTGGGTAACAGGGTGGGTACTAAGGTGCGTGCCAAGGTGGGTCATGGGGTGGGTGCCAAGGTGGGCACCAGGGTGGGTGTGCACCAACCCTAGCCAGGGTAGGTCACGGGGTGGTTGTCGGGGTGGGCGTCAAGGAGCCAAGGTGGGTGGCAAGTAGCCAAGTTGCGTGCCAAGGTGGGTGTCGGGGTGGGTGCCAAGGATCCAAGGTGGGTGCCAAGGAACCAAGGTGGGTGTCTGGGTGGGTGCCGAGGTGGGAGCCAGGGTGGGTCCCAAGGTGAGTGCAAAGGTGGGTGCCAGGGTCAAGGTGAGTGCCAATGTGGGTTCCAAGGTGCCAGGGTCAGGGTGAGTGCCAATGTGGGTTCAAAGGTGCTAAGTTGGGTGCGAGGTTGGGTGCGAGGGTGGGTGGGTGCCAAGGTGTGCTAGGTGGAAGCCCGGGTGGGTCGGCATCCCATGGGTGTCGAGTTGGGTGCCTGATGGGTGCTTCTTGTCAAGTTTTAGTCGTCGGGACTCATTTCGAGCCTTAGAGGTCGTTTCTTGTCCGGTTGCCCTGTCTTCGACCTGGGAACCCAATTTTGGTCCTCGGGTCCCATTTTTTTTTGTCTCGCATCCCACTTTTGGCCTGTGGCCTTTTCGGGGTCGATTCTCGTTTTGGGCATCAGAGCATGTTTCTTCTCCTAAAACCCAATATTTGTTTATTAAGTCTCGGAACACATTTTTGTTCTCGTGGACCCATCATGGGTCTTGGAACGCATTTGTGGTCCTTGGGTCCCATTTTGCATCCCGAAACTTGTGTTTTGGTGCTTGATCCCTATTTTGGGTGCCCACCTTGCACCAAGTGCGCACCCGGGGCAAACCGAGCGCCTTGGTGCACCGGGGCAAGATCGAGCGTGCACCCGAGGCGCCCCGAACATGCACCAAGGTGCACTCGGCCCACATGTGAGCGCAGGTCGTTGCGCCCGAGGTGGTGTGTGGGCACCGCGTTGCAGACGGGACACTGCACGCACACGACGCCCCGTCCAGGTGCACGCACGTAGGCCGGGCCGGGTGCACACCCGACGCCCTAGCAAGGTGCGCGCACCCGGGCAGGGCTCACACTTGGCGAACGGGGCGCACTTCGCGAGGGAGGGTGTGCACCTCGACGGGGGTGGGTGGCCGGGGTGGATTCGCACGTGGGTCGCGGTTTGCTAAGTACACACTGCGACAAGCTCATAACGGGTGCGATCATACCAGCGTTAGTGCACCGGATCCCATCAGAACTCCGCAGTTAAGCGCGCTTGGGCCGGAGTAGTACTGGGATGGGTGACCTCCCGGGAAGTCCCGGTGTTGCACCCTTTCTTAGTTTTTCGCCGGGCGTCGCAATGCTATTTGAATAAACCTTTTGCCCGTTTGCGTTCTCGTCGGGGCCGGGCCGGGCCGGGGTGCGCTGCCCGCACTACCGCGCGCGCGGGGGCGACACCGAGCGCGCACCCGAGGCGCCCCGAGCACACAGGCCACGGTGCAACCCGGGCGTTGTGCGCGCACCCCGGTGCGCCCGAGGTGCTGCGCGCGCACCCAGGTGAAATCGGTGTGCACCTCGGCCAGTGCGCGCTCGGTCGAGTCGCGCACGTTGGCCAAGGTGCACGGTGATGTTTCTTACTCTAAGGTTCCGCACCAGACGCCCGGGACAGGTGAGCGAAGCTGGGCGGGGCCGGGTGCGCGGCCGGGGCAGGTGCACGCAGCTGGAGAGAGCTTTGGAGCACACCAGAGGTGCGCACCTTGGAGCACACTTCGGAGCGCACCAATGATGCGCTCCATTCAAAAGTTTCCTGAAAAGGCAAAAAAAGTTGAGATTATAGAATTTCCCACTTGAGAGATTGTAAAAAAAAAAAATTTAAAATGAAGGAAACGCGGGTGCCAAGGTGTGCGCGCCCGGGTGCGCAGCCCAGCCAAGGTGTGCGCACCAAGGCGCCCACCCTGGCGAAGGTGCACGCAAGGTGCGCACCCGAGGCAAACCGGACAATTAACCCAACTTTCGACTTCGCGCGCACCTGCGCACCTTGGAGCGCACTTCGGAGCGCTCCTTGTTGCGCACCAATCTTGGGCACCTCGGAGTGCACCATGGCGCCCACCAAGGTGCGCACCCGGGGCAAACCGAGCTCCGACTTCGTGCGCACCTTGGAGCGCACGAAAGGTGCGCACCATGGCGCCCACCAAGGTGCGCAGCCCAGCCAAGGCGTGCGCATCAAGGTGCGCACCCTGGCGAAGGTGCGCACCCGGGGCAAACCGAGCTCCGACTTCGTGCGCACCTTGGAGCGCACAAAGGGTGCGCAACCCAGCCAAGGTGTGCGCACCCCGGGCAAACCGAGCTCCGAATCGTGCGCACCTTGGAGCACACTTCGGAGCCCTCCTTGGTGCGCACCGATGTTGCGCACCTCGGAGCGCACCCGGGGAAAACAATGCAATTAACCCGACTTTCGACTTCGTGGGCACCTCGGAGCGCTCTCGGGTTCGCACCTCGGAGCACACCGAGGTGCGCACCTTTGATGCGCTGCCTTCACCAATTTCCAGAAAAGGCAAGAAAACATTGAGAAGGTGTGCGCACCGAGGTGCCCACCCTGGCGAAGGTGCACGCGAGGTGCGCACCCGGGGCAAACCGGGCTCCGACTTCGTGCACGCCATGCTGCGCACCTTGGAGGGCCATGGTGCGCACCTTGGAGCACACTTCGGAGCGCTCAATGGTGCCCAACCCAGCCAAGGTGCCCACCGCGGCGAAGGTGCACGCGAGGTGCGCACCCGGGGCAAACCGGGCTCCGACTTCGTGCACGCCGCACCTTGGAGCACACTTCGGAGCGCTCCTTGGTGCGCACCAGGGCGCGCAACCCAGCCGAGGTGCCCACCCCGGCGAAGGTGCACGCGGGGTGCGCACCCGAGGCAAACCGGGCTCCGACTTCGTGCACGCCATGGTGCCCACCGCGGCGAAGGTGCACGCGAGGTGCGCACCCGGGGCAAACCGGGCTCCGACTTCGTGCACGCCGCACCTTGGAGCACACTTCGGAGCGCTCCTTGGTGCGCACCAGGGCGCGCAACCCAGCCGAGGTGCCCACCCCGGCGAAGGTGCACGCGAGGTGCGCACCCGGGGCAAACCGGGCTCCGACTTCGTGCACGCCATGGTGCCCACCGCGGCGAAGGTGCACGCGAGGTGCGCACCCGGGGCAAACCGGGCTCCGACTTCGTGCACGCCGCACCTTGGAGCACACTTCGGAGCGCTCCTTGGTGCGCACCATGGTGCCCACCAGGGCGCGCAACCCCGCCGAAGGTGCACGCGAGGTGCGCACCCGGGGCAAACCGGGCTCCGACTTCGTGCACGCCGCACCTTGGAGCACACTTCGGAGCGCTCCTTGGTGCGCACCAGGGCGCGCAACCCCGCCGAAGGTGCACGCGAGGTGCGCACCCGGGGCAAACCGGGCTCCGACTTCGTGCACGCCATGGTGCGCACCAGGGTGCCCACCGCGGCGAAGGTGCGCACCCGGGGCAAACCGGGCTCCGACTTCGTGCACGCCGCACCTTGGAGCACACTTCGGAGCGCTCCTTGGTGCGCACCAGGGCGCGCAACCCAGCCGAGGTGCCCACCCCGGCGAAGGTGCACGCGAGGTGCGCACCCGGGGCAAACCGGGCTCCGACTTCGTGCACGCCATGGTGCCCACCGCGGCGAAGGTGCGCACCCGGGGCAAACCGGGCTAGGACTTCGTGCACGCCGCACCTTGGAGCACACTTCGGAGCGCTCCTTGGTGCGCACCATGGTGCCCACCAGGCCGCGCAACCCAGCCAAGGTGTGCGCACCAAGGTGCACGCGAGGTGCGCACCCGGGGCAAACCGGGGTCCGGCTTCGTGCACGCCGCACCTTGGAGCACACATCGGGGCGCTCCCGGGTTCGCACCGGCGTTGCGCACCGTGGTGGGCACCTCGGAGCGCACCGTGGTGGGCACCTCGGAGCACACCAAGGTGGGCAGCGAGGTGCGCACCTTTGATGCGATGCCTTCACTAATTTCCATAAAAGGCAAAAGAAAACGAGATTTTAAAATTTCCGTTTTGAAAGATAGTGAGAAAAAGGGAATGCTGGTGCCATCTTGAGCCCGCCCTGGTGCGCAGCCCAGCCAAGGTGTGCGCACCAAGGTGCCCACCCTGGCGAAGGTGCGCGCCCGGGCAATTAACCCAACTTCCAACTTCGCGCGCGCCAGGGTGGGAGCGCACCCAACAACCGGGCCTGGGAAGAGCCAATGCGAGAAACCCCACCAAACGCTCTGACAAAAAAAGAGGGGGCGCTCCAGTAACCCCGCTTCGGAGCGCACCCTGGGCAAACCCAGCCAGGGTGCCCACCCCGGCCAAGGTGCAGGCGAGGTGCGCACCCGGGGCAAACCGGGCTCCGACAACGTGCACGCCGCACCTTGGAGCACACTTCGTAGCGCTCCCGGGTGCGCACCTCAGAGCACACCAAGGTGGGCAGCGAGGTGCGCACCTTTGATGCGCTGCCTTCACTAATTTCCAGAAAAGGCAAAAAAAAGAGGAGATTTTAAAATTTCCGTTTTGAAAGATAGTGAAAAAAACGGAACGCGGGTGCCATCTTGAGCCCGCCCGGGTGCACAGCCCAGGTAAGGTGCCCACCCTGGCAAAGGTGCGCACCCGGGCAATTAACCCTACTTCCGACTTCGTGCGCGCCAGGGTGGCAACCGGGCCTGGGAAGAGCCAATGCGAGAAACCCCACCAAACGCTCCGACAAAAAAAGAGGCGGCGCTCCAATAACCCCGCTTCGGAGCGCAGCCGGGGCAAACCCAGCCAAGGTGCCCACCCCGACGAAGGTGCACGTGAGGTGCGCACCCGGGGCAAACCGGGCTCCGACAACGTGCACGCAGCACCTTGGAGCACACTTCGAAGCACTCCCGGGTGCCCACCGGCGTTGCGCACCGTGGTGGGCAGCGAGGTGCGCACCTTTGATGCGCTGCCTTCACTAATTTCCAGAAAAGGCAAAAAAAAATGAGATTTTAAAATTTCCGTTTTGAAAGATAGTGAAAAAAACGGAACGCGGGTGCCATCTTGAGCCCGCCCTGGTGCGCAGCCCAGGCAAGGCATGCGCACCAAGGTGCCCACCCGCGGTGCACACCCGGGGCAAACCGGGCTCCGACTTCGTGCAGGCCGCACCTTGGAGCACACTTCGGAGCGCTCCTTGGTGCGCACCATGGTGCCCACCAGGGCGCACCCGGGGCAAACCGGGCTCCGACTTCGTGCACGCCGCACCTTGGAGCACACATCGGAGCGCTCCCAGGTTCGCACCAGCGTTGCGCACCTTTGATGCGCTGCCTTCACTAATTTCCAGAAAAGGCAAAAAAAAACGATATTTTAAAATTTCCGTTCTGAAAGATAGTGAAAAAAACGGAACGCGGGTGCCATCTTGAGCCCTTCCTGGTGCGCAGCCCAGGCAAGTTGTGCGCACCAAGGTGCCCACCCTGGCGGAGGTGCGCGCCCGGGGCAAACCGGGCTCCGACTTCGTGCACTGCATGGTGCCCACCAAGGCGCGCAACCCAGCCAAGGTGCCCACCGCAGCGAAGGTGCACGCGAGGTGCGCACCCGAGGTGCACACCCGGGGCAAACCGAGCTCCGACTTCGTGCACGCCGCACCTTGGAGCACACTTCAGAGCGCTCCTTGGTGCGCACCAGGGCGCGCAACCCAGCCAAGGTGCTCACCCCGGCGAAGGTGCACGCGAGGTGCGCACCCGGGGCAAGCCGGGCTCGGACTTCGTGCACGCCGCACCTTGGAGCACACATCGGAGCGCTCCCGGGTTCGCACCAGCATTGCGCACCTTTGATGCGCTGCCTTCACTAATTTCCAGAAAAGGCAAAAAAAAAAAAAAAACGAGATTTTAAAATTTCCGTTTTGAAAGATAGTGAAAAAAACGGAACGCGGGTGCCATCTTGAGCCCGCCCTGGTGTGCAGCCCAGGCAAGTTGTGCGCACCAAGGCACCCACCCTGGCCAAGGTGGGTCACGGGGTGGGTCCTAGGGTGGGTAACGGGGTGGGTACTAAGGTGTGTGCCAAGGTGGGTCATGGGGTGGGTGCCAAGGTGGGCACCAGGGTGGGTGTGCACCAACCCTAGCCAGGGTAGGTCACGGGGTGGTTGTCGGGGTGGGCGTCAAGGAGCCAAGGTGGGTGGCAAGTAGCCAAGTTGCGTGCCAAGGTGGGTGTCGGGGTGGGTGCCAAGGATCCAAGGTGGGTGCCAAGGAACCAAGGTGGGTGTCTGGGTGGGTGCCGAGGTGGGAGCCAGGGTGGGTCCCAAGGTGAGTGCAAAGGTGGGTGCCAGGGTCAAGGTGAGTGCCAATGTGGGTTCCAAGGTGCCAGGGTCAGGGTGAGTGCCAATGTGGGTTCAAAGGTGCTAAGTTGGGTGCGAGGTTGGGTGCGAGGGTGGGTGGGTGCCAAGGTGTGCTAGGTGGAAGCCCGGGTGGGTCGGCATCCCATGGGTGTCGAGTTGGGTGCCTGATGGGTGCTTCTTGTCAAGTTTTAGTCGTCGGGACTCATTTCGAGCCTTAGAGGTCGTTTCTTGTCCGGTTGCCCTGTCTTCGACCTGGGAACCCAATTTTGGTCCTCGGGTCCCATTTTTTTTTGTCTCGCATCCCACTTTTGGCCTGTGGCCTTTTCGGGGTCGATTCTCGTTTTGGGCATCAGAGCATGTTTCTTCTCCTAAAACCCAATATTTGTTTATTAAGTCTCGGAACACATTTTTGTTCTCGTGGACCCATCATGGGTCTTGGAACGCATTTGTGGTCCTTGGGTCCCATTTTGCATCCCGAAACTTGTGTTTTGGTGCTTGATCCCTATTTTGGGTGCCCACCTTGCACCAAGTGCGCACCCGGGGCAAACCGAGCGCCTTGGTGCACCGGGGCAAGATCGAGCGTGCACCCGAGGCGCCCCGAACATGCACCAAGGTGCACTCGGCCCACATGTGAGCGCAGGTCGTTGCGCCCGAGGTGGTGTGTGGGCACCGCGTTGCAGACGGGACACTGCACGCACACGACGCCCCGTCCAGGTGCACGCACGTAGGCCGGGCCGGGTGCACACCCGACGCCCTAGCAAGGTGCGCGCACCCGGGCAGGGCTCACACTTGGCGAACGGGGCGCACTTCGCGAGGGAGGGTGTGCACCTCGACGGGGGTGGGTGGCCGGGGTGGATTCGCACGTGGGTCGCGGTTTGCTAAGTACACACTGCGACAAGCTCATAACGGGTGCGATCATACCAGCGTTAGTGCACCGGATCCCATCAGAACTCCGCAGTTAAGCGCGCTTGGGCCGGAGTAGTACTGGGATGGGTGACCTCCCGGGAAGTCCCGGTGTTGCACCCTTTTTTAGTTTTTCGCCGGGCGTCGCAATGCTATTTGAATAAACCTTTTGCCCGTTTGCGTTCTCGTCGGGGCCGGGCCGGGCCGGGGTGCGCTGCCCGCACTACCGCGCGCGCGGGGGCGACACCGAGCGCGCACCCGAGGCGCCCCGAGCACACAGGCCACGGTGCAACCCGGGCGTTGTGCGCGCACCCCGGTGCGCCCGAGGTGCTGCGCGCGCACCCAGGTGAAATCGGTGTGCACCTCGGCCAGTGCGCGCTCGGTCGAGTCGCGCACGTTGGCCAAGGTGCACGGTGATGTTTCTTACTCTAAGGTTCCGCACCAGACGCCCGGGACAGGTGAGCGAAGCTGGGCGGGGCCGGGTGCGCGGCCGGGGCAGGTGCACGCAGCTAGAGAGAGCTTTGGAGCACACCAGAGGTGCGCACCTTGGAGCACACTTCGGAGCGCACCAATG
>NW_026729321.1:22500-37500 GCF_030272615.1 Cryptomeria japonica
CCAGGTATATGCCCCCTACGCACTTTTGGTGGCGCAACTCGCACGAACAGTCCCACCTCGACCCCGTATACAAGCTTTTTTGCCTCGAAGAGTTCGTCGGAGACGAAGAAGCAACCTTCAGTGCAACCGTAGCACTCTTTTGTGCAACCGCCCAAACAACGCCCCCTCTACCCTCTGTCGAAACACTCGGCATTGCTGCTCCCTAAGGTGAGCTTCTCCTCATAGGCAATTCCGCTCTTATCCGGTCACGTTTGTGTGCCCGAATTTCGCAAGGCAACCTCCATGGGACATGGAAAAGACTCGAGAAGAGAGCTCGCTCACGGGAGAGAGAAGCCAAGGAGACCACGAGAGTGCTGAGAGTGGGACAGCGCTGAATAGGCGGGAGAAGCCTGCGCGTATAAACGGAGATATATATCCAATTGCAACGAAGGAACGTGCCAAAGATCGAGAACAATGGCAGAAATGCTAGTAACGTGCACTTCGGGACCAACGCATCACCGGAAGACAACCGCCAAACATCGAAAGAGTCGCGATGCTCCGCAACCTACGTGCAAAGCGGTCGCACACCGGGTAAGGGAGTGAGAGCCCCAAACATAGCTGGGCGAGGCGCTCACTCCGCTCTTTAATATCTCGTTAATACCGCCAAGGAAATGGCACAAGCACACACACACAAGCATCCTCGGAAGAGGACAGTTCGAGTGACAGGTCAAATCCAAGAGTTCCGAAGACTACCTCCAGGAACAATCGGGAACAAGACCGATTACAAGTCGTCGAGTCTGTTACTGGGCGAACACGAGATGCGCACAGGAAATCGATCAGCCCTCACAATGGCCCAAGGCCAGAGATCGGACTGCTACGATTTACCCCAACAATCATCGTGCCACTCTTCGCAGAGAGGTGATAGACGCCAACGAGCCCGCGCATAGCAATCGAGGTGTAAAAAGGGCGTTGAAGGCAGGAAGCCTGGACGAAAGAGGCTACGAGGTCACCTCGAAGCGGTCTAAGAATCGGGCGCACTTGGGGCGACTACCAGTGCCAACCCCTTATCCCGCGGTGCGTCCGACACACAGAAATTTCCAAGGCGGCCAAGGAGCCTCCCCGCATAGCAATCGGGGTGTGAGGTTACGGATGCAGCATTGATAGCAATCGAGGTGGGAGGCGAAGGATGCAGAAGTGAGAGCCGAGGGATGTAGCAGAGATAGCAATCGGGGTGTGTGATGCAGAAGAGATAGCAATCGAGGTGTGCGGTGGGAAGGGCCCAGCAGCCAGAATGCATGAAGCGACGGATGAAGCAGTGATGACAACCGGGCTGTGAGGAGAGGAGGGATGCAGCCAAGAAAGCAATCAGGGCTCGAGGCAAGGGATGCATCAAGGATAGCAATCATGTTGTGAGGCGAGATTCCAAAGGCTAAACGTGAGAGGCTGCAGGGTCGACTCAGAGAGGTCTATGCATGTGAGAGGCTGAAAGCAAGGTCAACTCGGAGCGGTCTATGCATCGGGCGCGCTTGGGGCGACTACCAGTGCCAACCCCTTATCCCGCGACGCGTCCGACAAAGAGAACGTTCCAAGGCGGCAGAGGAGGTTACCAGCCGAAGGATGCAGTAGCAATAACAGGTATAGTTCCGCGGCGGCCGAGAAGACTCACCGCATAGGAATCGGGATGCGAGGCGAGGGATGCGGCGGGAAGGCCCCGACGGCTAAACGGAAGAGGCTGCAGGGCCGCCTCGGAATGGTCCAAGCATCGGACGCGATTGGGACGACTACCAGTGCCAACCCCTTATCCCGCGATGCGTCCGATACACAGATAGTTCCAAGGCGGCCGAGGAGCCTCACCGCATATCAATCGGGGTGCGAGGCGAGGGATGGGGCGGGAAGGCCCCAACGGCTAGACGGAAGAGGCTTCAGGGCCACCTCGGAATGCTCCAAGCATCGGACGCGCTTGGGGCGACTACCAGTGCCAACCCCTTATCCCGCGATGCGTCCGATACACAGATGGTTCCAAGGCGGCCGAGGAGCCTCACCGCATAGCAATCGGGGGTGCGAGGCGAGGGATGGGGCGGGAAGGCCCCAACGGCTAGACGGAAGAGGCTTCAGGGCCGCCTCGGAATGGTCCAAGCATCGGACGCGCTTGGGGCGACTACCAGTGACAACCCCTCATCCCGCGATGCGTCCGATACGAAGATGGTTCCAAGGCGGCCGAGGAGCCTCACCGCATAGCAATCGGGGTGCGAGGTGGGGGATGCGGCGAGATGGCCCCAACGGCTAGACGGAAGAGGCCACAGGGCCGCGTCGGAATAGTCCAAGCATCGGACGCGCTTGGGGCGACTACCAGTGACAACCCCTTATCCCGTGATGCGTCCGATACGAAGATAGTTCCAAGGCGGCCGAGGAGCCTCACCGCATAGCAATCCGGGTGCGAGGTGGGGGATGCGGCGAGATGGCCCCAACGGCTAGACGGAAGAGGCTGCAGGGCCGCCTCGGAATAGTCCAAGCATCGGACGCGCTTGGGGCGACTACCAGTGACAACCCCTTATCCCGCGATGCTTCCGATACGAAGACAGTTCCAAGGCGGCCGAGGAGCCTCACCGCATAGCAATGGGGGTGCGAGGTGAGGGATGCGGCGAGATGGCCCCAACGGCTAGACGGAAGAGGCCACAGGGCCGCCTCGGAATAGTCCAAGCATCGGACGCGCTTGGGGCGACTACCAGTGACAACCCCTTATCCCGCGATGCATCCGATACGAAGATAGTTCCCAGGCGGCCGAGGAGCCTCACCGCATAGCAATCGGGGTGCGAGGCGAGGGATGCGGCGAGATGGCCCCAAAGGGTAGACGGAAGAGGCTGCGGGGCCGCCTCGGAATAGTCCAAGCATCGAACGCGCTTGGGGCGACTACCACTGCCAACCCCTTATCCCGCGATGCGTCCGATACACAGATAGTTCCGAGGCGGCCGAGGAGCTGGGGGATGCGGCGAGATGGCCCCAACGGCTAGACGGAAGAGGCTGCAGGGCCGCCTCGGAATAGTCCAAGCATCGGACGCGCTTGGGGCGACTACCAGTGACAACCCCTTATCCCGCGATGCGTCCGATACACAGATAGTTCCGAGGCGGCCAAGGAGCCTCACCGCATAGCAATCGTGGTGCGAGGTGGGGGATGCAGCGAGATGGCCCCAACGGCTAGACGGAAGAGGCTGCAGGGCCGCCTCGGAATGGTCCAAGCATCGGACGCGCTTGGGGCGACTACCACTGCCAACCCCTTATCCCGCGATGCGTCCGATACACAGATAGTTCCAAGGCGGCCGAGGAGCCTCACCGAATAGCAATCGGGGTGCGAGGCGAGGGATGCGGCGAGAAAGCCCCAACGGCTAGAGGGAAGAGGCTTCAGGTCCGCCTCGGAATGGTCCAAGCATCGGACGCGCTTGGGGCGACTACCAGTGACAACCCCTTATCCCGCGACGCGTCCGATACACAGATAGTTCCAAGGCGGCCGAGGAGCCTCACCGCATAGCAATCGGGGTGCGAGGCGAGGGATGCGGCGAGAAGGACCCAACGGCTAGACGGAAGAGGCTTCAGGGCCGCCTCGGAATGGTCCAAGCATCGGACGCGCTTGGGGCGACTACCAGTGACAACCCCTTATCCCGCGACGCGTCCGATACACAGATAGTTCCAAGGCGGCCGAGGAGCCTCACCGCATAGCAATCGGGGTGCGAGGCGAGGGATGCGGCGAGAAGGACCCAACGGCTAGACGGAAGAGGCTTCAGGTCCGCCTCGGAATGGTCCAAGCATCGGACGCGCTTGGGGCGACTACCAGTGACAACCCCTTATCCCGCGACGCGTCCGATACACAGATAGTTCCAAGGCGGCCGAGGAGCCTCACCGCATAGCAATCGGGGTGCGAGGCGAGGGATGCGGCGAGAAGGACCCAACGGCTAGACGGAAGAGGCTTCAGGGCCGCCTCGGAATGGTCCAAGCATCGGACGCGCTTGGGGCGACTACCAGTGACAACCCCTTATCCCGCGATGCGTCCGATACACAGATAGTTCCAAGGCGGCCGAGGAGCCTCACCGCATAGCAATCGGGGTGCGAGGCGAGGGATGCGGCGAGAAGGACCCAACGGCTAGACGGAAGAGGCTTCAGGGCCGCCTCGGAATGGTCCAAGCATCGGACGCGCTTGGGGCGACTACCAGTGACAACCCCTTATCCCGCGACGCGTCCGATACACAGATAGTTCCAAGGCGGCCGAGGAGCCTCACCGCATAGCAATCGGGGTGCGAGGCGAGGGATGCGGCAAGAAGGACCCAACGGCTAGACGGAAGAGGCTTCAGGGCCGCCTCGGAATGGTCCAAGCATCGGACGCGCTTGGGGCGACTACCAGTGACAACCCCTTATCCCGCGACGCGTCCGATACACAGATAGTTCCAAGGCGGCCGAGGAGCCTCACCGCATAGCAATCGGGGTGCGAGGCGAGGGATGCGGCGAGAAGGACCCAACGGCTAGACGGAAGAGGCTTCAGGTCCGCCTCGGAATGGTCCAAGCATCGGACGCGCTTGGGGCGACTACCAGTGACAACCCCTTATCCCGCGACGCGTCCGATACACAGATAGTTCCAAGGCGGCCGAGGAGCCTCACCGCATAGCAATCGGGGTGCGAGGCGAGGGATGCGGCGAGAAGGACCCAACGGCTAGACGGAAGAGGCTTCAGGGCCGCCTCGGAATGGTCCAAGCATCGGACGCGCTTGGGGCGACTACCAGTGACAACCCCTTATCCCGCGACGCGTCCGATACACAGATAGTTCCAAGGCGGCCGAGGAGCCTCACCGCATAGCAATCGGGGTGCGAGGCGAGGGATGCGGCGAGAAGGACCCAACGGCTAGACGGAAGAGGCTTCAGGGCCGCCTCGGAATGGTCCAAGCATCGGACGCGCTTGGGGCGACTACCAGTGACAACCCCTTATCCCGCGATGCGTCCGATACACAGATAGTTCCAAGGCGGCCGAGGAGCCTCACCGCATAGCAATCGGGGTGCGAGGCGAGGGATGCGGCGAGAAGGACCCAACGGCTAGACGGAAGAGGCTTCAGGGCCGCCTCGGAATGGTCCAAGCATCGGACGCGCTTGGGGCGACTACCAGTGACAACCCCTTATCCCGCGACGCGTCCGATACACAGATAGTTCCAAGGCGGCCGAGGAGCCTCACCGCATAGCAATCGGGGTGCGAGGCGAGGGATGCGGCGAGAAGGACCCAACGGCTAGACGGAAGAGGCTTCAGGGCCGCCTCGGAATGGTCCAAGCATCGGACGCGCTTGGGGCGACTACCAGTGACAACCCCTTATCCCGCGACGCGTCCGATACACAGATAGTTCCAAGGCGGCCGAGGAGCCTCACCGCATAGCAATCGGGGTGCGAGGCGAGGGATGCGGCGAGAAGGACCCAACGGCTAGACGGAAGAGGCTTCAGGGCCGCCTCGGAATGGTCCAAGCATCGGACGCGCTTGGGGCGACTACCAGTGACAACCCCTTATCCCGCGACGCGTCCGATACACAGATAGTTCCAAGGCGGCCGAGGAGCCTCACCGCATAGCAATCGGGGTGCGAGGCGAGGGATGCGGCGAGAAGGACCCAACGGCTAGACGGAAGAGGCTTCAGGGCCGCCTGGGAATGGTCCATGCATCGCACGCGCTTGGGGCGACTACCAGTGACAACCCCTTATCCCGCGACGCGTCCGATACACAGATAGTTCCAAGGCGGCCGAGGAGCCTCACCGCATAGCAATCGGGGTGCGAGGCGAGGGATGCGGCGAGAAGGACCCAACGGCTAGACGGAAGAGGCTTCAGGGCCGCCTCGGAATGGTCCAAGCATCGGACGCGCTTGGGGCGACTACCAGTGACAACCCCTTATCCCGCGACGCGTCCGATACACAGATAGTTCCAAGGCGGCCGAGGAGCCTCACCGCATAGCAATCGGGGTGCGAGTCGAGGGATGCGGCGAGAAGGACCCAACGGCTAGACGGAAGAGGCTTCAGGGCCGCCTCGGAATGGTCCAAGCATCGGACGCGCTTGGGGCGACTACCAGTGACAACCCCTTATCCCGCGATGCGTCTGATACACAGATAGTTCCAAGGCGGCCGAGGAGCCTCACCGCATAGCAATCGGGGTGCGAGGCAAGGGATGCGGCGAGAAGGACCCAACGGCTAGACGGAAGAGGCTTCAGGGCCGCCTCGGAATGGTCCAAGCATCGGACGCGCTTGGGGCGACTACCGTTGCCAACCCCTTATCCCGCGATGCGTCTGATACACAGATAGTTCCGAGGCGGCCGAGGAGCCTCACCGCATAGCAATCGGGTTGCGAGGCAGATTATTGGGAAGGGAACCCCCTGGGATGCGGCTCAAGCAGTGCCCAAAGGGACTGGAATGCGGAATCACATCGAGAGACCCAAATGCTATACGAGGGCTCAAATCGAATTATCGATTTGGCCACGACATGGACGCATCGGAACGACTACCTTTGCCGAACCACTCGCAATTGCATCCATACCGAAACCAATAGACATTTCCGTTAGAGCCCTCGCATAGCATTCGGGAATCTCGCATGCCCCTCTAAATCGACCAATGCTGGCGCTCAACGAAAATCCGAGCGCTACCACCGTTCGAGCGCCAGCATTGGTCGAGTTAGAGGGGCACGGGGGAGAATGCTCCAGTCAACACCTCCCCTATATAAGTTATTTGTCCGATTCTCGCACAACCGTAGTCTGCCTCGTCGAATCAAACAACGGTCCCAGATTCCGACTTCCGTTCCGTAGAGACCCAAAAGCTAGATGGAGGCTCGCAAGAAAGAGAGTCGGCGCATAGCAATCGGGTTTCTCGAACGTTTAGGGACCGAGCTCACTTGCGGATAGGGCAAAATCCGCCAAGCAACCCAAAAGCTAGACGGGGGCTCGAATCGAATCGCCTAGGCGGCCACAACAACGACGTGTTGGATCGACTACCAGTGCCAAACCATTCAGCAAGACTAGTCTGTGTCGAGGCCGGATAGAGATTCTCAGAGAGCGCCCGTATAGCATTTAGGAGACCTGCCGCGTCCCTCACACTCGACAAATGGTGGTGCACGTTTATAAATCCGAGCGATCCCAACCCTTTCAAGCACCAACATCGGTCGAGATAGAGGGGCACGGAGGGGGCTGCGTGAGACAACACAGTCCCCTATATAAGTTATTTGTCCGATTCTCACACATCCGAAGAATGGTCATCAAATCGGACAACAGCCCAAACTTCCGACTTCCGTCCCAGAAAGCCCAAGAGCTATCTAAAACGTTCATGGCCGGAACTCGATCGCGGCTATACCAGTCCGCCAAGCAACCCAAAAGCTAGACTGGAGCTCTAGTCGAATCACCTCTGTGGCCATTGCAAGGACGTGTTGGAGCGACTACCATTGCCGAACCATTCCGCAGGTCGAGTCCATACCAAGGCCGCATAGAGATTCACGATGAGCTCCTGCATAGCAATCAGGAGACTTGCCGTGTCCATCACAATCGATAAATCCTGGTGCAAGATTTTTGCATCCGAGCGCTCCAACCAGTCGAGCACCAGCATCAATCGACATAAACGGGCACGGGGGGAGGATGCTCGAGAACACTACCTCCCCTATATAAGTTATTTGTCCGATTCTCAAGCAGCCGAAGTCTGGTCATCGAATCGGGTCAAAGACCACAACTTCCGACTTTACCCACAATGCAAGTCATCGAATCGAACATCGGCCCCCGAGTCGGACTCCATGCGTATGTCAGGTCATCGGACCCAAATTCCGCCTTCCTGCGCATGGCGGGCCATCAATATCAACTCGGTCATCGGACCCAAACTCCGCCTTTCTGCGCATGGCACGCCTTCAAATCGGTCATCGGACCCAAATTCCGCCTTCCTGTGCATGGCGGGCCATCAACATCAACTCGGTCATCGGACCCAAATTCCGCCTTTCTGCGCATGGCACGCCATCAACTCGGTCATCGGACCCAAATTCCGCCTTCCTGCGCATGGCAGGTCATCGGACACAAATTCAGACCTCGCCAATATGCCTACGTATCGAATCGGTCATCGGACCCAACTTCCGACTTCATCCATACTGTAGGGTCTTTGAGGTTGGCGCGGTGCGCTCAACCCGGGGAGTCGACCCATCGAAGCATACACCTCCCCTATATAAGCTATTTGTCCGATTCCCACACCTGTGTAGTTTGCACCTCTGACCAGGACATCGACCCCAACTTCCGAACTCGACTGCAACGACGGCACCAGCGCCTTGGTGCGCACCTTGCGACGCACAGTCCCAACATTCGCCTTCCTGCACATGGCAGGTCATCGGACCCAAATTCCGACCTCGCGAGTATGCCTACATATCGAATCGGTCATCGGACACAACTTCCGACTTCATCCATACCGTAGGGTCTTTGAGGTTGGCGCGGTGCGCTCAACCCGGGGAGTCGACCCAACGAAGCATACACCTCCCCTATATAAGCTATTTGTCCGATTCCCACACCTGTGTAGTTTGCACCTCCGATCAGGACATCGACCCCAACTTCCGAACTCGCCTGCAACGACCGAACCAGCGCCTTGGTGCGCACCTTGCAACGCACAGTGCCAACATTCGCCTTCCTGCACATGGCAGGTCATCGGACCCAAATTCCGACCTCGCGAGTATGCCTACATATCGAATCGGTCATCGGACCCAACTTCCGACTTCATCCATACCGTAGGGTCTTTGAGGTTGGCGCGGTGCGCTCAACCCGGGGAGTCGACCCAACGAAGCATACACCTCCCCTATATAAGCTATTTGTCCGATTCCCACACCTGTGTAGCTTGCACCTCCGATCAGGACATCGACCCCAACTTCCGAACTCGACTAAAAAGACCGCACCAGCACCTTGGTGTGCACCTTGCAACGCACAGTGCCAACATTCGCCTTCCTGCACATGGCAGGTCATCGGACCCAAATTCCGACCTCATGAGCATACCTACTAATCGAATCGGTCATCGGACCCAACTTCCGACTTCATCCATACCGTAGGGTCTTTGAGGTTGGCGCGGTGCGCTCAACCTGGGGAGTCGACCCATCGAAGCATACACCTCCCCTATATAAGCTATTTGTCCGATTCCGACACCTGTGTAGTTTGCACCTCCGCTCAGGACATCGACCCCAACTTCCGAACTCGCCTGCAACGACCGAACCAGCGCCTTGGTGCGCACCAAAAGTGCGCACTTTTGGAGGGCACTTTTGTGCGCTCCAAAGGTGCGCACTTTTGGAGGGCACTTTTGTGCGCTCCAAAGGTGCGCACTTTTGGAGGGCACTTTTTGGAGGGCACTTTTGTGCGCTCCAAAGGTGCGCACTTTTGGAGGGCACTTTTTGGAGGGCACTTTTCTGCGCTCCAAAGGTGCGCACTTTTGGAGGGCACTTTTTGGAGGGCACTTTTCTGCGCTCCAAAGGTGCGCACTTTTGGAGGGCACTTTTTGGAGGGCACTTTTCTGCGCTCCAAAGGTGCGCACTTTTGGAGGGCACTTTTTGGAGGGCACTTTTCTGCGCTCCAAAGGTGCGCACTTTTGGAGGGCACTTTTGTGCACTCCAAAGGTGCACACTTTTGGAGGGCACTTTTTGGAGGGCACTTTTCTGCACTCCAAAGGTGCGCACTTTTGGAGGGCACTTTTTGGAGGGCACTTTTGTGCGCTCCAAAGGTGCGCACTTTTGGAGGGCACTTTTTGGAGGGCACTTTTGTGCGCTCCAAAGGTGCGCACTTTTGGAGGGCACTTTTGTGCACTCCAAAGGTGCGCACTTTTGGAGGGCACTTTTCCTGCGCTCCAAAGGTGCACACCTAGGTGAGCACCTTCGACCACACCTTGTAGCACACCAAACTCTGACTTTCGACTTCATCCGCAATGCAGGGTCTTTGAGGTTGGCGCAATGCGCACAACCAGGGGAGTCGACCCATCAAACCCAACACCTCCCCTATATAAGCTATTTGTCTGATTCTCATACATGCGTAGCCTGCAGGAGCAATTAGGACATCGACCCCAACTTTCGGCTTCTAAACGAAAACAAGGTCTTTGAGGTTGGTGTAATGCGAACAACTAGGGGAGTCAACCCATCAAACCCAACACCTCCCCTATATAAGCTATTTGTCTGATTCTCATACATGTGTAGTCTACAGGAGCAATTAGGACATCGACCCCAACTTTTGACTTCTTAACGAAAACAAGGTCTTTGAGGTTGACGTAATGCGCACAACCAGGGGAGTCGACCCATCAAACCCAACACCTCCCCTATATAAGCTATTTGTCCGATTCTCATACATGTGTAGCCTACAGGAGCCATTAGGACATTGACCCCAACTTTTGACTTCTTAACGAAAACAAGGTCTTTGAGGTTGGCGTAATGCGCACAACCAAGGGAGTTGACCCATCAAACCCAACACCTCCCCTATATAAGCTATTTGTCTGATTCTCATACATGTGTAGCCTGCAACAACGATTAGGACATCCACCCCAACTTCTGAATTCGTCTGCGTTGACCGCACCAAAGGTGCACGCCTTGGTGCTCACCAAAATCCGACTTCCGACTTCTTCTGCTATGCGGGGTCTTTGAGGTTGGCGCAGTGCGCACAACCAGGGGAGTCAACCCACCGAATGCAACACCTCCCCTATATAAGCTATTTGTCTGATTCTCATACATGCGTAGACTGCAGCAATGATTAGGACATCCACCCCAACTTTTGACTTCTTAAACAAGACAGGGTCTTTGAAGTTGGTGCAGTGCACACAACCAGGGGAGTCGACCCATCAAACGCAACACCTCCCCTATATAAAGCTATTTGTCCGATTCTCATACGTGTAGTCTGCAGCAGCGATTAGGACATCGACCCCAACTTCCGAATTCGTTTGCATTGACCGCACCAAAGGTGCACGCCTTGGTGTGCACCTTGGAGTGCACTTTGGTGCTCACCTCGGTGCACACTTTGGTGTGCACCTCGGTGTGCACCAAAGGTGCGCACCTTGGAGCGCACCAAAGGTGTACACTTTGGAGCGCACCACATAGGGTCTTTGAGAGGTTGGCGCAGTGCGCACACCAAGGTGGGTGTTGAGGTGCGTGCCGAGGTGGGTGGGTGCTAGGGTGCGCTCCATGGTGGGTGCCAGGGTGGGTGCGTGCTAGGGTGGATTCCAAAGAGGGTCATAGGGTGGGTGCCAAGGTGGGTTGGTGATATAGTGGGTTCAAAGGTGGGTACTAGGGTGGGTTCCAAGGTGGGTCACAAGTTGGGTGCCAGGATGCGTGGGTGTTAGGTTGGGTGCCAAGGTGGGCTCCTGCGTGGGTGGGTGCTAGGGTGGGTTTCAAGGTGGACGCGAGGGCGGGTGCCAAGGTGGGTAACAAGTTGGGTGTTAGGATGGGTGAGTGCTAGAGTGGGTGCCAAGGTGGGTGGGTGCTAAGGTGGATGCCAAGGTGGTTCACAGGGTGGGTGGGTTCTAGGGTGAGTTCCAAGGTGGGTCACAGGTTTAGTGCTAGGGTGCGTGTCAAGGCGGGTGTCGAGGTGCCTGGGTGCTAGGGTGTGGATGCCAATGTGGGTCATAGGGTGGGTACTAGGGTGGGCTGCAATGTGGGTGCCAAGGTGGGTAACATGCTCGGTTGGTTCTAAATTGGGTGTCAGGGTGGGTGTGCACCCACCTTGCCCGAGGTGGGTGCCAAGGTGCCAGTGTGGGTGGGTGCTAAGGTGGATGCCAAGGTGGGTGAGAAGGTGGGTGATAGGTTGAGTGGTAGGATGGGTGGGTGCCAAGATGGGTCACAGGGTGGGTGCAAGGGTGGGTAGGTGCTAGGGTTGGTGTCAGGGTGGGTGGGTGCTAGGTTGGGTTCCAAGGTGGGTGCGAGGGTGAGTGTCAAGGTGGGTCACAGGTTAGGTGCTAGGATGGGTGAGTGCTAGGGTGCAAAGGTGCCAGGGTGGGTGCTAGGATGGGTCGATGCTAGGGTGAGTGGCAAGGTGGGTCCACAAGTGTCAAGGTGGGTGCCGAGGTGGGTGCCAACTTGGGTTCCAAGGTGGGTGCCAAGTGGGCGACTGCTATGGTGGATGCCAAGGTGGGTCACGGGGTGGGTGCCAAGTTGCTAGGTTGTGTTCCAAGGTGGGTGCCAACGTGGCTGCTAGGGTGCGTGGGTTAAAGGGTGTGTCACAACGTGGGTGCCAGGATGGGTGCGCACCCACACTGGCCAAGACGGGTGCAAGGTTGGGTTCCAAGCCCGGTCACAGGCTGGGTGCTAGGATGGGTGGGTGCCAAGGTGGGCACCAGGGTGGGTGCACCCACCCTGGCCAAGGTGGGTCACGGGGTGGGTCCTAGGGTGGGTAACAGGGTGGGTACTAAGGTGCGTGCCAAGGTGGGTCATGGGGTGGGTGCCAAGGTGGGCACCAGGGTGGGTGTGCACCAACCCTAGCCAGGGTAGGTCACGGGGTGGTTGTCGGGGTGGGCGTCAAGGAGCCAAGGTGGGTGGCAAGTAGCCAAGTTGCGTGCCAAGGTGGGTGTCGGGGTGGGTGCCAAGGATCCAAGGTGGGTGCCAAGGAACCAAGGTGGGTGTCTGGGTGGGTGCCGAGGTGGGAGCCAGGGTGGGTCCCAAGGTGAGTGCAAAGGTGGGTGCCAGGGTCAAGGTGAGTGCCAATGTGGGTTCCAAGGTGCCAGGGTCAGGGTGAGTGCCAATGTGGGTTCAAAGGTGCTAAGTTGGGTGCGAGGTTGGGTGCGAGGGTGGGTGGGTGCCAAGGTGTGCTAGGTGGAAGCCCGGGTGGGTCGGCATCCCATGGGTGTCGAGTTGGGTGCCTGATGGGTGCTTCTTGTCAAGTTTTAGTCGTCGGGACTCATTTCGAGCCTTAGAGGTCGTTTCTTGTCCGGTTGCCCTGTCTTCGACCTGGGAACCCAATTTTGGTCCTCGGGTCCCATTTTTTTTTGTCTCGCATCCCACTTTTGGCCTGTGGCCTTTTCGGGGTCGATTCTCGTTTTGGGCATCAGAGCATGTTTCTTCTCCTAAAACCCAATATTTGTTTATTAAGTCTCGGAACACATTTTTGTTCTCGTGGACCCATCATGGGTCTTGGAACGCATTTGTGGTCCTTGGGTCCCATTTTGCATCCCGAAACTTGTGTTTTGGTGCTTGATCCCTATTTTGGGTGCCCACCTTGCACCAAGTGCGCACCCGGGGCAAACCGAGCGCCTTGGTGCACCGGGGCAAGATCGAGCGTGCACCCGAGGCGCCCCGAACATGCACCAAGGTGCACTCGGCCCACATGTGAGCGCAGGTCGTTGCGCCCGAGGTGGTGTGTGGGCACCGCGTTGCAGACGGGACACTGCACGCACACGACGCCCCGTCCAGGTGCACGCACGTAGGCCGGGCCGGGTGCACACCCGACGCCCTAGCAAGGTGCGCGCACCCGGGCAGGGCTCACACTTGGCGAACGGGGCGCACTTCGCGAGGGAGGGTGTGCACCTCGACGGGGGTGGGTGGCCGGGGTGGATTCGCACGTGGGTCGCGGTTTGCTAAGTACACACTGCGACAAGCTCATAACGGGTGCGATCATACCAGCGTTAGTGCACCGGATCCCATCAGAACTCCGCAGTTAAGCGCGCTTGGGCCGGAGTAGTACTGGGATGGGTGACCTCCCGGGAAGTCCCGGTGTTGCACCCTTTCTTAGTTTTTCGCCGGGCGTCGCAATGCTATTTGAATAAACCTTTTGCCCGTTTGCGTTCTCGTCGGGGCCGGGCCGGGCCGGGGTGCGCTGCCCGCACTACCGCGCGCGCGGGGGGCGACACCGAGCGCGCACCCGAGGCGCCCCGAGCACACAGGCCACGGTGCAACCCGGGCGTTGTGCGCGCACCCCGGTGCGCCCGAGGTGCTGCGCGCGCACCCAGGTGAAATCGGTGTGCACCTCGGCCAGTGCGCGCTCGGTCGAGTCGCGCACGTTGGCCAAGGTGCACGGTGATGTTTCTTACTCTAAGGTTCCGCACCAGACGCCCGGGACAGGTGAGCGAAGCTGGGCGGGGCCGGGTGCGCGGCCGGGGCAGGTGCACGCAGCTGGAGAGAGCTTTGGAGCACACCAGAGGTGCGCACCTTGGAGCACACTTCGGAGCGCACCAATGATGCGCTCCATTCAAAAGTTTCCTGAAAAGGCAAAAAAAGTTGAGATTATAGAATTTCCCACTTGAGAGATTGTAAAAAAAAAAAATTTAAAATGAAGGAAACGCGGGTGCCAAGGTGTGCGCGCCCGGGTGCGCAGCCCAGCCAAGGTGTGCGCACCAAGGCGCCCACCCTGGCGAAGGTGCACGCAAGGTGCGCACCCGAGGCAAACCGGACAATTAACCCAACTTTCGACTTCGCGCGCACCTGCGCACCTTGGAGCGCACTTCGGAGCGCTCCTTGTTGCGCACCAATCTTGGGCACCTCGGAGTGCACCATGGCGCCCACCAAGGTGCGCACCCGGGGCAAACCGAGCTCCGACTTCGTGCGCACCTTGGAGCGCACGAAAGGTGCGCACCATGGCGCCCACCAAGGTGCGCAGCCCAGCCAAGGCGTGCGCATCAAGGTGCGCACCCTGGCGAAGGTGCGCACCCGGGGCAAACCGAGCTCCGACTTCGTGCGCACCTTGGAGCGCACAAAGGGTGCGCAACCCAGCCAAGGTGTGCGCACCCCGGGCAAACCGAGCTCCGAATCGTGCGCACCTTGGAGCACACTTCGGAGCCCTCCTTGGTGCGCACCGATGAGCGCACCCGGGGAAAACAATGCAATTAACCCGACTTTCGACTTCGTGGGCACCTCGGAGCGCTCTCGGGTTCGCACCTCGGAGCACACCGAGGTGCGCACCTTTGATGCGCTGCCTTCACCAATTTCCAGAAAAGGCAAGAAAACATTGAGAAGGTGTGCGCACCGAGGTGCCCACCCTGGCGAAGGTGCACGCGAGGTGCGCACCCGGGGCAAACCGGGCTCCGACTTCGTGCACGCCATGCTGCG
>NW_026729321.1:47500-67500 GCF_030272615.1 Cryptomeria japonica
ACAATCATCGTGCCACTCTTCGCAGAGAGGTGATAGACGCCAACGAGCCCGCGCATAGCAATCGAGGTGTAAAAAGGGCGTTGAAGGCAGGAAGCCTGGACGAAAGAGGCTACGAGGTCACCTCGAAGCGGTCTAAGAATCGGGCGCACTTGGGGCGACTACCAGTGCCAACCCCTTATCCCGCGGTGCGTCCGACACACAGAAATTTCCAAGGCGGCCAAGGAGCCTCCCCGCATAGCAATCGGGGTGTGAGGTTACGGATGCAGCATTGATAGCAATCGAGGTGGGAGGCGAAGGATGCAGAAGTGAGAGCCGAGGGATGTAGCAGAGATAGCAATCGGGGTGTGTGATGCAGAAGAGATAGCAATCGAGGTGTGCGGTGGGAAGGGCCCAGCAGCCAGAATGCATGAAGCGACGGATGAAGCAGTGATGACAACCGGGCTGTGAGGAGAGGAGGGATGCAGCCAAGAAAGCAATCAGGGCTCGAGGCAAGGGATGCATCAAGGATAGCAATCATGTTGTGAGGCGAGATTCCAAAGGCTAAACGTGAGAGGCTGCAGGGTCGACTCAGAGAGGTCTATGCATGTGAGAGGCTGAAAGCAAGGTCAACTCGGAGCGGTCTATGCATCGGGCGCGCTTGGGGCGACTACCAGTGCCAACCCCTTATCCCGCGACGCGTCCGACAAAGAGAACGTTCCAAGGCGGCAGAGGAGGTTACCAGCCGAAGGATGCAGTAGCAATAACAGGTATAGTTCCGCGGCGGCCGAGAAGACTCACCGCATAGGAATCGGGATGCGAGGCGAGGGATGCGGCGGGAAGGCCCCGACGGCTAAACGGAAGAGGCTGCAGGGCCGCCTCGGAATGGTCCAAGCATCGGACGCGATTGGGACGACTACCAGTGCCAACCCCTTATCCCGCGATGCGTCCGATACACAGATAGTTCCAAGGCGGCCGAGGAGCCTCACCGCATATCAATCGGGGTGCGAGGCGAGGGATGGGGCGGGAAGGCCCCAACGGCTAGACGGAAGAGGCTTCAGGGCCACCTCGGAATGCTCCAAGCATCGGACGCGCTTGGGGCGACTACCAGTGCCAACCCCTTATCCCGCGATGCGTCCGATACACAGATGGTTCCAAGGCGGCCGAGGAGCCTCACCGCATAGCAATCGGGGGTGCGAGGCGAGGGATGGGGCGGGAAGGCCCCAACGGCTAGACGGAAGAGGCTTCAGGGCCGCCTCGGAATGGTCCAAGCATCGGACGCGCTTGGGGCGACTACCAGTGACAACCCCTCATCCCGCGATGCGTCCGATACGAAGATGGTTCCAAGGCGGCCGAGGAGCCTCACCGCATAGCAATCGGGGTGCGAGGTGGGGGATGCGGCGAGATGGCCCCAACGGCTAGACGGAAGAGGCCACAGGGCCGCGTCGGAATAGTCCAAGCATCGGACGCGCTTGGGGCGACTACCAGTGACAACCCCTTATCCCGCGATGCGTCCGATACGAAGATAGTTCCAAGGCGGCCGAGGAGCCTCACCGCATAGCAATCCGGGTGCGAGGTGGGGGATGCGGCGAGATGGCCCCAACGGCTAGACGGAAGAGGCTGCAGGGCCGCCTCGGAATAGTCCAAGCATCGGACGCGCTTGGGGCGACTACCAGTGACAACCCCTTATCCCGCGATGCTTCCGATACGAAGACAGTTCCAAGGCGGCCGAGGAGCCTCACCGCATAGCAATGGGGGTGCGAGGTGAGGGATGCGGCGAGATGGCCCCAACGGCTAGACGGAAGAGGCCACAGGGCCGCCTCGGAATAGTCCAAGCATCGGACGCGCTTGGGGCGACTACCAGTGACAACCCCTTATCCCGCGATGCATCCGATACGAAGATAGTTCCCAGGCGGCCGAGGAGCCTCACCGCATAGCAATCGGGGTGCGAGGCGAGGGATGCGGCGAGATGGCCCCAAAGGGTAGACGGAAGAGGCTGCGGGGCCGCCTCGGAATAGTCCAAGCATCGAACGCGCTTGGGGCGACTACCACTGCCAACCCCTTATCCCGCGATGCGTCCGATACACAGATAGTTCCGAGGCGGCCGAGGAGCTGGGGGATGCGGCGAGATGGCCCCAACGGCTAGACGGAAGAGGCTGCAGGGCCGCCTCGGAATAGTCCAAGCATCGGACGCGCTTGGGGCGACTACCAGTGACAACCCCTTATCCCGCGATGCGTCCGATACACAGATAGTTCCGAGGCGGCCAAGGAGCCTCACCGCATAGCAATCGTGGTGCGAGGTGGGGGATGCAGCGAGATGGCCCCAACGGCTAGACGGAAGAGGCTGCAGGGCCGCCTCGGAATGGTCCAAGCATCGGACGCGCTTGGGGCGACTACCACTGCCAACCCCTTATCCCGCGATGCGTCCGATACACAGATAGTTCCAAGGCGGCCGAGGAGCCTCACCGAATAGCAATCGGGGTGCGAGGCGAGGGATGCGGCGAGAAAGCCCCAACGGCTAGAGGGAAGAGGCTTCAGGTCCGCCTCGGAATGGTCCAAGCATCGGACGCGCTTGGGGCGACTACCAGTGACAACCCCTTATCCCGCGACGCATCCGATACACAGATAGTTCCAAGGCGGCCGAGGAGCCTCACCGCATAGCAATCGGGGTGCGAGGCGAGGGATGCGGCGAGAAGGACCCAACGGCTAGACGGAAGAGGCTTCAGGGCCGCCTCGGAATGGTCCAAGCATCGGACGCGCTTGGGGCGACTACCAGTGACAACCCCTTATCCCGCGACGCGTCCGATACACAGATAGTTCCAAGGCGGCCGAGGAGCCTCACCGCATAGCAATCGGGGTGCGAGGCGAGGGATGCGGCGAGAAGGACCCAACGGCTAGACGGAAGAGGCTTCAGGTCCGCCTCGGAATGGTCCAAGCATCGGACGCGCTTGGGGCGACTACCAGTGACAACCCCTTATCCCGCGACGCGTCCGATACACAGATAGTTCCAAGGCGGCCGAGGAGCCTCACCGCATAGCAATCGGGGTGCGAGGCGAGGGATGCGGCGAGAAGGACCCAACGGCTAGACGGAAGAGGCTTCAGGGCCGCCTCGGAATGGTCCAAGCATCGGACGCGCTTGGGGCGACTACCAGTGACAACCCCTTATCCCGCGATGCGTCCGATACACAGATAGTTCCAAGGCGGCCGAGGAGCCTCACCGCATAGCAATCGGGGTGCGAGGCGAGGGATGCGGCGAGAAGGACCCAACGGCTAGACGGAAGAGGCTTCAGGGCCGCCTCGGAATGGTCCAAGCATCGGACGCGCTTGGGGCGACTACCAGTGACAACCCCTTATCCCGCGACGCGTCCGATACACAGATAGTTCCAAGGCGGCCGAGGAGCCTCACCGCATAGCAATCGGGGTGCGAGGCGAGGGATGCGGCAAGAAGGACCCAACGGCTAGACGGAAGAGGCTTCAGGGCCGCCTCGGAATGGTCCAAGCATCGGACGCGCTTGGGGCGACTACCAGTGACAACCCCTTATCCCGCGACGCGTCCGATACACAGATAGTTCCAAGGCGGCCGAGGAGCCTCACCGCATAGCAATCGGGGTGCGAGGCGAGGGATGCGGCGAGAAGGACCCAACGGCTAGACGGAAGAGGCTTCAGGTCCGCCTCGGAATGGTCCAAGCATCGGACGCGCTTGGGGCGACTACCAGTGACAACCCCTTATCCCGCGACGCGTCCGATACACAGATAGTTCCAAGGCGGCCGAGGAGCCTCACCGCATAGCAATCGGGGTGCGAGGCGAGGGATGCGGCGAGAAGGACCCAACGGCTAGACGGAAGAGGCTTCAGGGCCGCCTCGGAATGGTCCAAGCATCGGACGCGCTTGGGGCGACTACCAGTGACAACCCCTTATCCCGCGACGCGTCCGATACACAGATAGTTCCAAGGCGGCCGAGGAGCCTCACCGCATAGCAATCGGGGTGCGAGGCGAGGGATGCGGCGAGAAGGACCCAACGGCTAGACGGAAGAGGCTTCAGGGCCGCCTCGGAATGGTCCAAGCATCGGACGCGCTTGGGGCGACTACCAGTGACAACCCCTTATCCCGCGATGCGTCCGATACACAGATAGTTCCAAGGCGGCCGAGGAGCCTCACCGCATAGCAATCGGGGTGCGAGGCGAGGGATGCGGCGAGAAGGACCCAACGGCTAGACGGAAGAGGCTTCAGGGCCGCCTCGGAATGGTCCAAGCATCGGACGCGCTTGGGGCGACTACCAGTGACAACCCCTTATCCCGCGACGCGTCCGATACACAGATAGTTCCAAGGCGGCCGAGGAGCCTCACCGCATAGCAATCGGGGTGCGAGGCGAGGGATGCGGCGAGAAGGACCCAACGGCTAGACGGAAGAGGCTTCAGGGCCGCCTCGGAATGGTCCAAGCATCGGACGCGCTTGGGGCGACTACCAGTGACAACCCCTTATCCCGCGACGCGTCCGATACACAGATAGTTCCAAGGCGGCCGAGGAGCCTCACCGCATAGCAATCGGGGTGCGAGGCGAGGGATGCGGCGAGAAGGACCCAACGGCTAGACGGAAGAGGCTTCAGGGCCGCCTCGGAATGGTCCAAGCATCGGACGCGCTTGGGGCGACTACCAGTGACAACCCCTTATCCCGCGACGCGTCCGATACACAGATAGTTCCAAGGCGGCCGAGGAGCCTCACCGCATAGCAATCGGGGTGCGAGGCGAGGGATGCGGCGAGAAGGACCCAACGGCTAGACGGAAGAGGCTTCAGGGCCGCCTGGGAATGGTCCATGCATCGCACGCGCTTGGGGCGACTACCAGTGACAACCCCTTATCCCGCGACGCGTCCGATACACAGATAGTTCCAAGGCGGCCGAGGAGCCTCACCGCATAGCAATCGGGGTGCGAGGCGAGGGATGCGGCGAGAAGGACCCAACGGCTAGACGGAAGAGGCTTCAGGGCCGCCTCGGAATGGTCCAAGCATCGGACGCGCTTGGGGCGACTACCAGTGACAACCCCTTATCCCGCGACGCGTCCGATACACAGATAGTTCCAAGGCGGCCGAGGAGCCTCACCGCATAGCAATCGGGGTGCGAGTCGAGGGATGCGGCGAGAAGGACCCAACGGCTAGACGGAAGAGGCTTCAGGGCCGCCTCGGAATGGTCCAAGCATCGGACGCGCTTGGGGCGACTACCAGTGACAACCCCTTATCCCGCGATGCGTCTGATACACAGATAGTTCCAAGGCGGCCGAGGAGCCTCACCGCATAGCAATCGGGGTGCGAGGCAAGGGATGCGGCGAGAAGGACCCAACGGCTAGACGGAAGAGGCTTCAGGGCCGCCTCGGAATGGTCCAAGCATCGGACGCGCTTGGGGCGACTACCGTTGCCAACCCCTTATCCCGCGATGCGTCTGATACACAGATAGTTCCGAGGCGGCCGAGGAGCCTCACCGCATAGCAATCGGGTTGCGAGGCAGATTATTGGGAAGGGAACCCCCTGGGATGCGGCTCAAGCAGTGCCCAAAGGGACTGGAATGCGGAATCACATCGAGAGACCCAAATGCTATACGAGGGCTCAAATCGAATTATCGATTTGGCCACGACATGGACGCATCGGAACGACTACCTTTGCCGAACCACTCGCAATTGCATCCATACCGAAACCAATAGACATTTCCGTTAGAGCCCTCGCATAGCATTCGGGAATCTCGCATGCCCCTCTAAATCGACCAATGCTGGCGCTCAACGAAAATCCGAGCGCTACCACCGTTCGAGCGCCAGCATTGGTCGAGTTAGAGGGGCACGGGGGAGAATGCTCCAGTCAACACCTCCCCTATATAAGTTATTTGTCCGATTCTCGCACAACCGTAGTCTGCCTCGTCGAATCAAACAACGGTCCCAGATTCCGACTTCCGTTCCGTAGAGACCCAAAAGCTAGATGGAGGCTCGCAAGAAAGAGAGTCGGCGCATAGCAATCGGGTTTCTCGAACGTTTAGGGACCGAGCTCACTTGCGGATAGGGCAAAATCCGCCAAGCAACCCAAAAGCTAGACGGGGGCTCGAATCGAATCGCCTAGGCGGCCACAACAACGACGTGTTGGATCGACTACCAGTGCCAAACCATTCAGCAAGACTAGTCTGTGTCGAGGCCGGATAGAGATTCTCAGAGAGCGCCCGTATAGCATTTAGGAGACCTGCCGCGTCCCTCACACTCGACAAATGGTGGTGCACGTTTATAAATCCGAGCGATCCCAACCCTTTCAAGCACCAACATCGGTCGAGATAGAGGGGCACGGAGGGGGCTGCGTGAGACAACACAGTCCCCTATATAAGTTATTTGTCCGATTCTCACACATCCGAAGAATGGTCATCAAATCGGACAACAGCCCAAACTTCCGACTTCCGTCCCAGAAAGCCCAAGAGCTATCTAAAACGTTCATGGCCGGAACTCGATCGCGGCTATACCAGTCCGCCAAGCAACCCAAAAGCTAGACTGGAGCTCTAGTCGAATCACCTCTGTGGCCATTGCAAGGACGTGTTGGAGCGACTACCATTGCCGAACCATTCCGCAGGTCGAGTCCATACCAAGGCCGCATAGAGATTCACGATGAGCTCCTGCATAGCAATCAGGAGACTTGCCGTGTCCATCACAATCGATAAATCCTGGTGCAAGATTTTTGCATCCGAGCGCTCCAACCAGTCGAGCACCAGCATCAATCGACATAAACGGGCACGGGGGGAGGATGCTCGAGAACACTACCTCCCCTATATAAGTTATTTGTCCGATTCTCAAGCAGCCGAAGTCTGGTCATCGAATCGGGTCAAAGACCACAACTTCCGACTTTACCCACAATGCAAGTCATCGAATCGAACATCGGCCCCCGAGTCGGACTCCATGCGTATGTCAGGTCATCGGACCCAAATTCCGCCTTCCTGCGCATGGCGGGCCATCAATATCAACTCGGTCATCGGACCCAAACTCCGCCTTTCTGCGCATGGCACGCCTTCAAATCGGTCATCGGACCCAAATTCCGCCTTCCTGTGCATGGCGGGCCATCAACATCAACTCGGTCATCGGACCCAAATTCCGCCTTTCTGCGCATGGCACGCCATCAACTCGGTCATCGGACCCAAATTCCGCCTTCCTGCGCATGGCAGGTCATCGGACACAAATTCAGACCTCGCCAATATGCCTACGTATCGAATCGGTCATCGGACCCAACTTCCGACTTCATCCATACTGTAGGGTCTTTGAGGTTGGCGCGGTGCGCTCAACCCGGGGAGTCGACCCATCGAAGCATACACCTCCCCTATATAAGCTATTTGTCCGATTCCCACACCTGTGTAGTTTGCACCTCTGACCAGGACATCGACCCCAACTTCCGAACTCGACTGCAACGACGGCACCAGCGCCTTGGTGCGCACCTTGCGACGCACAGTCCCAACATTCGCCTTCCTGCACATGGCAGGTCATCGGACCCAAATTCCGACCTCGCGAGTATGCCTACATATCGAATCGGTCATCGGACACAACTTCCGACTTCATCCATACCGTAGGGTCTTTGAGGTTGGCGCGGTGCGCTCAACCCGGGGAGTCGACCCAACGAAGCATACACCTCCCCTATATAAGCTATTTGTCCGATTCCCACACCTGTGTAGTTTGCACCTCCGATCAGGACATCGACCCCAACTTCCGAACTCGCCTGCAACGACCGAACCAGCGCCTTGGTGCGCACCTTGCAACGCACAGTGCCAACATTCGCCTTCCTGCACATGGCAGGTCATCGGACCCAAATTCCGACCTCGCGAGTATGCCTACATATCGAATCGGTCATCGGACCCAACTTCCGACTTCATCCATACCGTAGGGTCTTTGAGGTTGGCGCGGTGCGCTCAACCCGGGGAGTCGACCCAACGAAGCATACACCTCCCCTATATAAGCTATTTGTCCGATTCCCACACCTGTGTAGCTTGCACCTCCGATCAGGACATCGACCCCAACTTCCGAACTCGACTAAAAAGACCGCACCAGCACCTTGGTGTGCACCTTGCAACGCACAGTGCCAACATTCGCCTTCCTGCACATGGCAGGTCATCGGACCCAAATTCCGACCTCATGAGCATACCTACTAATCGAATCGGTCATCGGACCCAACTTCCGACTTCATCCATACCGTAGGGTCTTTGAGGTTGGCGCGGTGCGCTCAACCTGGGGAGTCGACCCATCGAAGCATACACCTCCCCTATATAAGCTATTTGTCCGATTCCGACACCTGTGTAGTTTGCACCTCCGCTCAGGACATCGACCCCAACTTCCGAACTCGCCTGCAACGACCGAACCAGCGCCTTGGTGCGCACCAAAAGTGCGCACTTTTGGAGGGCACTTTTGTGCGCTCCAAAGGTGCGCACTTTTGGAGGGCACTTTTGTGCGCTCCAAAGGTGCGCACTTTTGGAGGGCACTTTTTGGAGGGCACTTTTGTGCGCTCCAAAGGTGCGCACTTTTGGAGGGCACTTTTTGGAGGGCACTTTTCTGCGCTCCAAAGGTGCGCACTTTTGGAGGGCACTTTTTGGAGGGCACTTTTCTGCGCTCCAAAGGTGCGCACTTTTGGAGGGCACTTTTCTGCGCTCCAAAGGTGCGCACTTTTGGAGGGCACTTTTTGGAGGGCACTTTTCTGCGCTCCAAAGGTGCGCACTTTTGGAGGGCACTTTTGTGCACTCCAAAGGTGCACACTTTTGGAGGGCACTTTTTGGAGGGCACTTTTCTGCACTCCAAAGGTGCGCACTTTTGGAGGGCACTTTTTGGAGGGCACTTTTGTGCGCTCCAAAGGTGCGCACTTTTGGAGGGCACTTTTTGGAGGGCACTTTTGTGCGCTCCAAAGGTGCGCACTTTTGGAGGGCACTTTTGTGCACTCCAAAGGTGCGCACTTTTGGAGGGCACTTTTCCTGCGCTCCAAAGGTGCACACCTAGGTGAGCACCTTCGACCACACCTTGTAGCACACCAAACTCTGACTTTCGACTTCATCCGCAATGCAGGGTCTTTGAGGTTGGCGCAATGCGCACAACCAGGGGAGTCGACCCATCAAACCCAACACCTCCCCTATATAAGCTATTTGTCTGATTCTCATACATGCGTAGCCTGCAGGAGCAATTAGGACATCGACCCCAACTTTCGGCTTCTAAACGAAAACAAGGTCTTTGAGGTTGGTGTAATGCGAACAACTAGGGGAGTCAACCCATCAAACCCAACACCTCCCCTATATAAGCTATTTGTCTGATTCTCATACATGTGTAGTCTACAGGAGCAATTAGGACATCGACCCCAACTTTTGACTTCTTAACGAAAACAAGGTCTTTGAGGTTGACGTAATGCGCACAACCAGGGGAGTCGACCCATCAAACCCAACACCTCCCCTATATAAGCTATTTGTCCGATTCTCATACATGTGTAGCCTACAGGAGCCATTAGGACATTGACCCCAACTTTTGACTTCTTAACGAAAACAAGGTCTTTGAGGTTGGCGTAATGCGCACAACCAAGGGAGTTGACCCATCAAACCCAACACCTCCCCTATATAAGCTATTTGTCTGATTCTCATACATGTGTAGCCTGCAACAACGATTAGGACATCCACCCCAACTTCTGAATTCGTCTGCGTTGACCGCACCAAAGGTGCACGCCTTGGTGCTCACCAAAATCCGACTTCCGACTTCTACTGCTATGCGGGGTCTTTGAGGTTGGCGCAGTGCGCACAACCAGGGGAGTCAACCCACCGAATGCAACACCTCCCCTATATAAGCTATTTGTCTGATTCTCATACATGCGTAGACTGCAGCAATGATTAGGACATCCACCCCAACTTTTGACTTCTTAAACAAGACAGGGTCTTTGAAGTTGGTGCAGTGCACACAACCAGGGGAGTCGACCCATCAAACGCAACACCTCCCCTATATAAAGCTATTTGTCCGATTCTCATACGTGTAGTCTGCAGCAGCGATTAGGACATCGACCCCAACTTCCGAATTCGTTTGCATTGACCGCACCAAAGGTGCACGCCTTGGTGTGCACCTTGGAGTGCACTTTGGTGCTCACCTCGGTGCACACTTTGGTGTGCACCTCGGTGTGCACCAAAGGTGCGCACCTTGGAGCGCACCAAAGGTGTACACTTTGGAGCGCACCACATAGGGTCTTTGAGAGGTTGGCGCAGTGCGCACACCAAGGTGGGTGTTGAGGTGCGTGCCGAGGTGGGTGGGTGCTAGGGTGCGCTCCATGGTGGGTGCCAGGGTGGGTGCGTGCTAGGGTGGATTCCAAAGAGGGTCATAGGGTGGGTGCCAAGGTGGGTTGGTGATATAGTGGGTTCAAAGGTGGGTACTAGGGTGGGTTCCAAGGTGGGTCACAAGTTGGGTGCCAGGATGCGTGGGTGTTAGGTTGGGTGCCAAGGTGGGCTCCTGCGTGGGTGGGTGCTAGGGTGGGTTTCAAGGTGGACGCGAGGGCGGGTGCCAAGGTGGGTAACAAGTTGGGTGTTAGGATGGGTGAGTGCTAGAGTGGGTGCCAAGGTGGGTGGGTGCTAAGGTGGATGCCAAGGTGGTTCACAGGGTGGGTGGGTTCTAGGGTGAGTTCCAAGGTGGGTCACAGGTTTAGTGCTAGGGTGCGTGTCAAGGCGGGTGTCGAGGTGCCTGGGTGCTAGGGTGTGGATGCCAATGTGGGTCATAGGGTGGGTACTAGGGTGGGCTGCAATGTGGGTGCCAAGGTGGGTAACATGCTCGGTTGGTTCTAAATTGGGTGTCAGGGTGGGTGTGCACCCACCTTGCCCGAGGTGGGTGCCAAGGTGCCAGTGTGGGTGGGTGCTAAGGTGGATGCCAAGGTGGGTGAGAAGGTGGGTGATAGGTTGAGTGGTAGGATGGGTGGGTGCCAAGATGGGTCACAGGGTGGGTGCAAGGGTGGGTAGGTGCTAGGGTTGGTGTCAGGGTGGGTGGGTGCTAGGTTGGGTTCCAAGGTGGGTGCGAGGGTGAGTGTCAAGGTGGGTCACAGGTTAGGTGCTAGGATGGGTGAGTGCTAGGGTGCAAAGGTGCCAGGGTGGGTGCTAGGATGGGTCGATGCTAGGGTGAGTGGCAAGGTGGGTCCACAAGTGTCAAGGTGGGTGCCGAGGTGGGTGCCAACTTGGGTTCCAAGGTGGGTGCCAAGTGGGCGACTGCTATGGTGGATGCCAAGGTGGGTCACGGGGTGGGTGCCAAGTTGCTAGGTTGTGTTCCAAGGTGGGTGCCAACGTGGCTGCTAGGGTGCGTGGGTTAAAGGGTGTGTCACAACGTGGGTGCCAGGATGGGTGCGCACCCACACTGGCCAAGACGGGTGCAAGGTTGGGTTCCAAGCCCGGTCACAGGCTGGGTGCTAGGATGGGTGGGTGCCAAGGTGGGCACCAGGGTGGGTGCACCCACCCTGGCCAAGGTGGGTCACGGGGTGGGTCCTAGGGTGGGTAACAGGGTGGGTACTAAGGTGCGTGCCAAGGTGGGTCATGGGGTGGGTGCCAAGGTGGGCACCAGGGTGGGTGTGCACCAACCCTAGCCAGGGTAGGTCACGGGGTGGTTGTCGGGGTGGGCGTCAAGGAGCCAAGGTGGGTGGCAAGTAGCCAAGTTGCGTGCCAAGGTGGGTGTCGGGGTGGGTGCCAAGGATCCAAGGTGGGTGCCAAGGAACCAAGGTGGGTGTCTGGGTGGGTGCCGAGGTGGGAGCCAGGGTGGGTCCCAAGGTGAGTGCAAAGGTGGGTGCCAGGGTCAAGGTGAGTGCCAATGTGGGTTCCAAGGTGCCAGGGTCAGGGTGAGTGCCAATGTGGGTTCAAAGGTGCTAAGTTGGGTGCGAGGTTGGGTGCGAGGGTGGGTGGGTGCCAAGGTGTGCTAGGTGGAAGCCCGGGTGGGTCGGCATCCCATGGGTGTCGAGTTGGGTGCCTGATGGGTGCTTCTTGTCAAGTTTTAGTCGTCGGGACTCATTTCGAGCCTTAGAGGTCGTTTCTTGTCCGGTTGCCCTGTCTTCGACCTGGGAACCCAATTTTGGTCCTCGGGTCCCATTTTTTTTTGTCTCGCATCCCACTTTTGGCCTGTGGCCTTTTCGGGGTCGATTCTCGTTTTGGGCATCAGAGCATGTTTCTTCTCCTAAAACCCAATATTTGTTTATTAAGTCTCGGAACACATTTTTGTTCTCGTGGACCCATCATGGGTCTTGGAACGCATTTGTGGTCCTTGGGTCCCATTTTGCATCCCGAAACTTGTGTTTTGGTGCTTGATCCCTATTTTGGGTGCCCACCTTGCACCAAGTGCGCACCCGGGGCAAACCGAGCGCCTTGGTGCACCGGGGCAAGATCGAGCGTGCACCCGAGGCGCCCCGAACATGCACCAAGGTGCACTCGGCCCACATGTGAGCGCAGGTCGTTGCGCCCGAGGTGGTGTGTGGGCACCGCGTTGCAGACGGGACACTGCACGCACACGACGCCCCGTCCAGGTGCACGCACGTAGGCCGGGCCGGGTGCACACCCGACGCCCTAGCAAGGTGCGCGCACCCGGGCAGGGCTCACACTTGGCGAACGGGGCGCACTTCGCGAGGGAGGGTGTGCACCTCGACGGGGGTGGGTGGCCGGGGTGGATTCGCACGTGGGTCGCGGTTTGCTAAGTACACACTGCGACAAGCTCATAACGGGTGCGATCATACCAGCGTTAGTGCACCGGATCCCATCAGAACTCCGCAGTTAAGCGCGCTTGGGCCGGAGTAGTACTGGGATGGGTGACCTCCCGGGAAGTCCCGGTGTTGCACCCTTTCTTAGTTTTTCGCCGGGCGTCGCAATGCTATTTGAATAAACCTTTTGCCCGTTTGCGTTCTCGTCGGGGCCGGGCCGGGCCGGGGTGCGCTGCCCGCACTACCGCGCGCGCGGGGGCGACACCGAGCGCGCACCCGAGGCGCCCCGAGCACACAGGCCACGGTGCAACCCGGGCGTTGTGCGCGCACCCCGGTGCGCCCGAGGTGCTGCGCGCGCACCCAGGTGAAATCGGTGTGCACCTCGGCCAGTGCGCGCTCGGTCGAGTCGCGCACGTTGGCCAAGGTGCACGGTGATGTTTCTTACTCTAAGGTTCCGCACCAGACGCCCGGGACAGGTGAGCGAAGCTGGGCGGGGCCGGGTGCGCGGCCGGGGCAGGTGCACGCAGCTGGAGAGAGCTTTGGAGCACACCAGAGGTGCGCACCTTGGAGCACACTTCGGAGCGCACCAATGATGCGCTCCATTCAAAAGTTTCCTGAAAAGGCAAAAAAAGTTGAGATTATAGAATTTCCCACTTGAGAGATTGTAAAAAAAAAAAATTTAAAATGAAGGAAACGCGGGTGCCAAGGTGTGCGCGCCCGGGTGCGCAGCCCAGCCAAGGTGTGCGCACCAAGGCGCCCACCCTGGCGAAGGTGCACGCAAGGTGCGCACCCGAGGCAAACCGGACAATTAACCCAACTTTCGACTTCGCGCGCACCTGCGCACCTTGGAGCGCACTTCGGAGCGCTCCTTGGTGCGCACCAATCTTGGGCACCTCGGAGTGCACCATGGCGCCCACCAAGGTGCGCACCCGGGGCAAACCGAGCTCCGACTTCGTGCGCACCTTGGAGCGCACGAAAGGTGCGCACCATGGCGCCCACCAAGGTGCGCAGCCCAGCCAAGGCGTGCGCATCAAGGTGCGCACCCTGGCGAAGGTGCGCACCCGGGGCAAACCGAGCTCCGACTTCGTGCGCACCTTGGAGCGCACAAAGGGTGCGCAACCCAGCCAAGGTGTGCGCACCCCGGGCAAACCGAGCTCCGAATCGTGCGCACCTTGGAGCACACTTCGGAGCCCTCCTTGGTGCGCACCGATGTTGCGCACCTCGGAGCGCACCCGGGGAAAACAATGCAATTAACCCGACTTTCGACTTCGTGGGCACCTCGGAGCGCTCTCGGGTTCGCACCTCGGAGCACACCGAGGTGCGCACCTTTGATGCGCTGCCTTCACCAATTTCCAGAAAAGGCAAGAAAACATTGAGAAGGTGTGCGCACCGAGGTGCCCACCCTGGCGAAGGTGCACGCGAGGTGCGCACCCGGGGCAAACCGGGCTCCGACTTCGTGCACGCCATGCTGCGCACCTTGGAGGGCCATGGTGCGCACCTTGGAGCACACTTCGGAGCGCTCAATGGTGCCCAACCCAGCCAAGGTGCCCACCGCGGCGAAGGTGCACGCGAGGTGCGCACCCGGGGCAAACCGGGCTCCGACTTCGTGCACGCCGCACCTTGGAGCACACTTCGGAGCGCTCCTTGGTGCGCACCAGGGCGCGCAACCCAGCCGAGGTGCCCACCCCGGCGAAGGTGCACGCGGGGTGCGCACCCGGGGCAAACCGGGCTCCGACTTCGTGCACGCCATGGTGCCCACCGCGGCGAAGGTGCACGCGAGGTGCGCACCCGGGGCAAACCGGGCTCCGACTTCGTGCACGCCGCACCTTGGAGCACACTTCGGAGCGCTCCTTGGTGCGCACCAGGGCGCGCAACCCAGCCGAGGTGCCCACCCCGGCGAAGGTGCACGCGAGGTGCGCACCCGGGGCAAACCGGGCTCCGACTTCGTGCACGCCATGGTGCCCACCGCGGCGAAGGTGCACGCGAGGTGCGCACCCGGGGCAAACCGGGCTCCGACTTCGTGCACGCCGCACCTTGGAGCACACTTCGGAGCGCTCCTTGGTGCGCACCATGGTGCCCACCAGGGCGCGCAACCCCGCCGAAGGTGCACGCGAGGTGCGCACCCGGGGCAAACCGGGCTCCGACTTCGTGCACGCCGCACCTTGGAGCACACTTCGGAGCGCTCCTTGGTGCGCACCAGGGCGCGCAACCCCGCCGAAGGTGCACGCGAGGTGCGCACCCGGGGCAAACCGGGCTCCGACTTCGTGCACGCCATGGTGCGCACCAGGGTGCCCACCGCGGCGAAGGTGCGCACCCGGGGCAAACCGGGCTCCGACTTCGTGCACGCCGCACCTTGGAGCACACTTCGGAGCGCTCCTTGGTGCGCACCAGGGCGCGCAACCCAGCCGAGGTGCCCACCCCGGCGAAGGTGCACGCGAGGTGCGCACCCGGGGCAAACCGGGCTCCGACTTCGTGCACGCCATGGTGCCCACCGCGGCGAAGGTGCGCACCCGGGGCAAACCGGGCTAGGACTTCGTGCACGCCGCACCTTGGAGCACACTTTGGAGCGCTCCTTGGTGCGCACCATGGTGCCCACCAGGCCGCGCAACCCAGCCAAGGTGTGCGCACCAAGGTGCACGCGAGGTGCGCACCCGGGGCAAACCGGGGTCCGGCTTCGTGCACGCCGCACCTTGGAGCACACATCGGGGCGCTCCCGGGTTCGCACCGGCGTTGCGCACCGTGGTGGGCACCTCGGAGCGCACCGTGGTGGGCACCTCGGAGCACACCAAGGTGGGCAGCGAGGTGCGCACCTTTGATGCGATGCCTTCACTAATTTCCATAAAAGGCAAAAAAAAACGAGATTTTAAAATTTCCGTTTTGAAAGATAGTGAGAAAAAGGGAATGCTGGTGCCATCTTGAGCCCGCCCTGGTGCGCAGCCCAGCCAAGGTGTGCGCACCAAGGTGCCCACCCTGGCGAAGGTGCGCGCCCGGGCAATTAACCCAACTTCCAACTTCGCGCGCGCCAGGGTGGGAGCGCACCCAACAACCGGGCCTGGGAAGAGCCAATGCGAGAAACCCCACCAAACGCTCTGACAAAAAAAGAGGGGGCGCTCCAGTAACCCCGCTTCGGAGCGCACCCTGGGCAAACCCAGCCAGGGTGCCCACCCCGGCCAAGGTGCAGGCGAGGTGCGCACCCGGGGCAAACCGGGCTCCGACAACGTGCACGCCGCACCTTGGAGCACACTTCGTAGCGCTCCCGGGTGCGCACCTCAGAGCACACCAAGGTGGGCAGCGAGGTGCGCACCTTTGATGCGCTGCCTTCACTAATTTCCAGAAAAGGCAAAAAAAAGAGGAGATTTTAAAATTTCCGTTTTGAAAGATAGTGAAAAAAACGGAACGCGGGTGCCATCTTGAGCCCGCCCTGGTGCACAGCCCAGGTAAGGTGCCCACCCTGGCAAAGGTGCGCACCCGGGCAATTAACCCTACTTCCGACTTCGTGCGCGCCAGGGTGGCAACCGGGCCTGGGAAGAGCCAATGCGAGAAACCCCACCAAACGCTCCGACAAAAAAAGAGGCGGCGCTCCAATAACCCCGCTTCGGAGCGCAGCCGGGGCAAACCCAGCCAAGGTGCCCACCCCGACGAAGGTGCACGCGAGGTGCGCACCCGGGGCAAACCGGGCTCCGACAACGTGCACGCAGCACCTTGGAGCACACTTCGAAGCACTCCCGGGTGCCCACCGGCGTTGCGCACCGTGGTGGGCAGCGAGGTGCGCACCTTTGATGCGCTGCCTTCACTAATTTCCAGAAAAGGCAAAAAAAAATGAGATTTTAAAATTTCCGTTTTGAAAGATAGTGAAAAAAACGGAACGCGGGTGCCATCTTGAGCCCGCCCTGGTGCGCAGCCCAGGCAAGGCATGCGCACCAAGGTGCCCACCCGCGGTGCACGCCCGGGGCAAACCGGGCTCCGACTTCGTGCAGGCCGCACCTTGGAGCACACTTCGGAGCGCTCCTTGGTGCGCACCATGGTGCCCACCAGGGCGCACCCGGGGCAAACCGGGCTCCGACTTCGTGCACGCCGCACCTTGGAGCACACATCGGAGCGCTCCCAGGTTCGCACCAGCGTTGCGCACCTTTGATGCGCTGCCTTCACTAATTTCCAGAAAAGGCAAAAAAAAACGATATTTTAAAATTTCCGTTCTGAAAGATAGTGAAAAAAACGGAACGCGGGTGCCATCTTGAGCCCTTCCTGGTGCGCAGCCCAGGCAAGTTGTGCGCACCAAGGTGCCCACCCTGGCGGAGGTGCGCGCCCGGGGCAAACCGGGCTCCGACTTCGTCCACTGCATGGTGCCCACCAAGGCGCGCAACCCAGCCAAGGTGCCCACCGCAGCGAAGGTGCACGCGAGGTGCGCACCCGAGGTGCACACCCGGGGCAAACCGAGCTCCGACTTCGTGCACGCCGCACCTTGGAGCACACTTCAGAGCGCTCCTTGGTGCGCACCAGGGCGCGCAACCCAGCCAAGGTGCTCACCCCGGCGAAGGTGCACGCGAGGTGCGCACCCGGGGCAAGCCGGGCTCGGACTTCGTGCACGCCGCACCTTGGAGCACACATCGGAGCGCTCCCGGGTTCGCACCAGCATTGCGCACCTTTGATGCGCTGCCTTCACTAATTTCCAGAAAAGGCAAAAAAAAAAAAAAAACGAGATTTTAAAATTTCCGTTTTGAAAGATAGTGAAAAAAACGGAACGCGGGTGCCATCTTGAGCCCGCCCTGGTGTGCAGCCCAGGCAAGTTGTGCGCACCAAGGCACCCACCCTGGCCAAGGTGGGTCACGGGGTGGGTCCTAGGGTGGGTAACGGGGTGGGTACTAAGGTGCGTGCCAAGGTGGGTCATGGGGTGGGTGCCAAGGTGGGCACCAGGGTGGGTGTGCACCAACCCTAGCCAGGGTAGGTCACGGGGTGGTTGTCGGGGTGGGCGTCAAGGAGCCAAGGTGGGTGGCAAGTAGCCAAGTTGCGTGCCAAGGTGGGTGTCGGGGTGGGTGCCAAGGATCCAAGGTGGGTGCCAAGGAACCAAGGTGGGTGTCTGGGTGGGTGCCGAGGTGGGAGCCAGGGTGGGTCCCAAGGTGAGTGCAAAGGTGGGTGCCAGGGTCAAGGTGAGTGCCAATGTGGGTTCCAAGGTGCCAGGGTCAGGGTGAGTGCCAATGTGGGTTCAAAGGTGCTAAGTTGGGTGCGAGGTTGGGTGCGAGGGTGGGTGGGTGCCAAGGTGTGCTAGGTGGAAGCCCGGGTGGGTCGGCATCCCATGGGTGTCGAGTTGGGTGCCTGATGGGTGCTTCTTGTCAAGTTTTAGTCGTCGGGACTCATTTCGAGCCTTAGAGGTCGTTTCTTGTCCGGTTGCCCTGTCTTCGACCTGGGAACCCAATTTTGGTCCTCGGGTCCCATTTTTTTTTGTCTCGCATCCCACTTTTGGCCTGTGGCCTTTTCGGGGTCGATTCTCGTTTTGGGCATCAGAGCATGTTTCTTCTCCTAAAACCCAATATTTGTTTATTAAGTCTCGGAACACATTTTTGTTCTCGTGGACCCATCATGGGTCTTGGAACGCATTTGTGGTCCTTGGGTCCCATTTTGCATCCCGAAACTTGTGTTTTGGTGCTTGATCCCTATTTTGGGTGCCCACCTTGCACCAAGTGCGCACCCGGGGCAAACCGAGCGCCTTGGTGCACCGGGGCAAGATCGAGCGTGCACCCGAGGCGCCCCGAACATGCACCAAGGTGCACTCGGCCCACATGTGAGCGCAGGTCGTTGCGCCCGAGGTGGTGTGTGGGCACCGCGTTGCAGACGGGACACTGCACGCACACGACGCCCCGTCCAGGTGCACGCACGTAGGCCGGGCCGGGTGCACACCCGACGCCCTAGCAAGGTGCGCGCACCCGGGCAGGGCTCACACTTGGCGAACGGGGCGCACTTCGCGAGGGAGGGTGTGCACCTCGACGGGGGTGGGTGGCCGGGGTGGATTCGCACGTGGGTCGCGGTTTGCTAAGTACACACTGCGACAAGCTCATAACGGGTGCGATCATACCAGCGTTAGTGCACCGGATCCCATCAGAACTCCGCAGTTAAGCGCGCTTGGGCCGGAGTAGTACTGGGATGGGTGACCTCCCGGGAAGTCCCGGTGTTGCACCCTTTTTTAGTTTTTCGCCGGGCGTCGCAATGCTATTTGAATAAACCTTTTGCCCGTTTGCGTTCTCGTCGGGGCCGGGCCGGGCCGGGGTGCGCTGCCCGCACTACCGCGCGCGCGGGGGCGACACCGAGCGCGCACCCGAGGCGCCCCGAGCACACAGGCCACGGTGCAACCCGGGCGTTGTGCGCGCACCCCGGTGCGCCCGAGGTGCTGCGCGCGCACCCAGGTGAAATCGGTGTGCACCTCGGCCAGTGCGCGCTCGGTCGAGTCGCGCACGTTGGCCAAGGTGCACGGTGATGTTTCTTACTCTAAGGTTCCGCACCAGACGCCCGGGACAGGTGAGCGAAGCTGGGCGGGGCCGGGTGCGCGGCCGGGGCAGGTGCACGCAGCTAGAGAGAGCTTTGGAGCACACCAGAGGTGCGCACCTTGGAGCACACTTCGGAGCGCACCAATGATGCGCTCCATTCAAAAGTTTCCTGAAAAGGCAAAAAAAGTTGAGATTATAGAATTTCCCACTTGAGAGATTGTAAAAAAAAAAAATTTAAAATGAAGGAAACGCGGGTGCCAAGGTGTGCGCGCCCGGGTGCGCAGCCCAGCCAAGGTGTGCGCACCAAGGCGCCCACCCTGGCGAAGGTGCACGCAAGGTGCGCACCCGAGGCAAACCGGACAATTAACCCAACTTTCGACTTCGCGCGCACCTGCGCACCTTGGAGCGCACTTCGGAGCGCTCCTTGGTGCGCACCAATCTTGGGCACCTCGGAGTGCACCATGGCGCCCACCAAGGTGCGCACCCGGGGCAAACCGAGCTCCGACTTCGTGCGCACCTTGGAGCGCACGAAAGGTGCGCACCATGGCGCCCACCAAGGTGCGCAGCCCAGCCAAGGCGTGCGCATCAAGGTGCGCACCCTGGCGAAGGTGCGCACCCGGGGCAAACCGAGCTCCGACTTCGTGCGCACCTTGGAGCGCACAAAGGGTGCGCAACCCAGCCAAGGTGTGCGCACCCCGGGCAAACCGAGCTCCGAATCGTGCGCACCTTGGAGCACACTTCGGAGCCCTCCTTGGTGCGCACCGATGAGCGCACCCGGGGAAAACAATGCAATTAACCCGACTTTCGACTTCGTGGGCACCTCGGAGCGCTCTCGGGTTCGCACCTCGGAGCACACCGAGGTGC
>NW_026729321.1:77500-100451 GCF_030272615.1 Cryptomeria japonica
AGTTCCGAAGACTACCTCCAGGAACAATCGGGAACAAGACCGATTACAAGTCGTCGAGTCTGTTACTGGGCGAACACGAGATGCGCACAGGAAATCGATCAGCCCTCACAATGGCCCAAGGCCAGAGATCGGACTGCTACGATTTACCCCAACAATCATCGTGCCACTCTTCGCAGAGAGGTGATAGACGCCAACGAGCCCGCGCATAGCAATCGAGGTGTAAAAAGGGCGTTGAAGGCAGGAAGCCTGGACGAAAGAGGCTACGAGGTCACCTCGAAGCGGTCTAAGAATCGGGCGCACTTGGGGCGACTACCAGTGCCAACCCCTTATCCCGCGGTGCGTCCGACACACAGAAATTTCCAAGGCGGCCAAGGAGCCTCCCCGCATAGCAATCGGGGTGTGAGGTTACGGATGCAGCATTGATAGCAATCGAGGTGGGAGGCGAAGGATGCAGAAGTGAGAGCCGAGGGATGTAGCAGAGATAGCAATCGGGGTGTGTGATGCAGAAGAGATAGCAATCGAGGTGTGCGGTGGGAAGGGCCCAGCAGCCAGAATGCATGAAGCGACGGATGAAGCAGTGATGACAACCGGGCTGTGAGGAGAGGAGGGATGCAGCCAAGAAAGCAATCAGGGCTCGAGGCAAGGGATGCATCAAGGATAGCAATCATGTTGTGAGGCGAGATTCCAAAGGCTAAACGTGAGAGGCTGCAGGGTCGACTCAGAGAGGTCTATGCATGTGAGAGGCTGAAAGCAAGGTCAACTCGGAGCGGTCTATGCATCGGGCGCGCTTGGGGCGACTACCAGTGCCAACCCCTTATCCCGCGACGCGTCCGACAAAGAGAACGTTCCAAGGCGGCAGAGGAGGTTACCAGCCGAAGGATGCAGTAGCAATAACAGGTATAGTTCCGCGGCGGCCGAGAAGACTCACCGCATAGGAATCGGGATGCGAGGCGAGGGATGCGGCGGGAAGGCCCCGACGGCTAAACGGAAGAGGCTGCAGGGCCGCCTCGGAATGGTCCAAGCATCGGACGCGATTGGGACGACTACCAGTGCCAACCCCTTATCCCGCGATGCGTCCGATACACAGATAGTTCCAAGGCGGCCGAGGAGCCTCACCGCATATCAATCGGGGTGCGAGGCGAGGGATGGGGCGGGAAGGCCCCAACGGCTAGACGGAAGAGGCTTCAGGGCCACCTCGGAATGCTCCAAGCATCGGACGCGCTTGGGGCGACTACCAGTGCCAACCCCTTATCCCGCGATGCGTCCGATACACAGATGGTTCCAAGGCGGCCGAGGAGCCTCACCGCATAGCAATCGGGGGTGCGAGGCGAGGGATGGGGCGGGAAGGCCCCAACGGCTAGACGGAAGAGGCTTCAGGGCCGCCTCGGAATGGTCCAAGCATCGGACGCGCTTGGGGCGACTACCAGTGACAACCCCTCATCCCGCGATGCGTCCGATACGAAGATGGTTCCAAGGCGGCCGAGGAGCCTCACCGCATAGCAATCGGGGTGCGAGGTGGGGGATGCGGCGAGATGGCCCCAACGGCTAGACGGAAGAGGCCACAGGGCCGCGTCGGAATAGTCCAAGCATCGGACGCGCTTGGGGCGACTACCAGTGACAACCCCTTATCCCGCGATGCGTCCGATACGAAGATAGTTCCAAGGCGGCCGAGGAGCCTCACCGCATAGCAATCCGGGTGCGAGGTGGGGGATGCGGCGAGATGGCCCCAACGGCTAGACGGAAGAGGCTGCAGGGCCGCCTCGGAATAGTCCAAGCATCGGACGCGCTTGGGGCGACTACCAGTGACAACCCCTTATCCCGCGATGCTTCCGATACGAAGACAGTTCCAAGGCGGCCGAGGAGCCTCACCGCATAGCAATGGGGGTGCGAGGTGAGGGATGCGGCGAGATGGCCCCAACGGCTAGACGGAAGAGGCCACAGGGCCGCCTCGGAATAGTCCAAGCATCGGACGCGCTTGGGGCGACTACCAGTGACAACCCCTTATCCCGCGATGCATCCGATACGAAGATAGTTCCCAGGCGGCCGAGGAGCCTCACCGCATAGCAATCGGGGTGCGAGGCGAGGGATGCGGCGAGATGGCCCCAAAGGGTAGACGGAAGAGGCTGCGGGGCCGCCTCGGAATAGTCCAAGCATCGAACGCGCTTGGGGCGACTACCACTGCCAACCCCTTATCCCGCGATGCGTCCGATACACAGATAGTTCCGAGGCGGCCGAGGAGCTGGGGGATGCGGCGAGATGGCCCCAACGGCTAGACGGAAGAGGCTGCAGGGCCGCCTCGGAATAGTCCAAGCATCGGACGCGCTTGGGGCGACTACCAGTGACAACCCCTTATCCCGCGATGCGTCCGATACACAGATAGTTCCGAGGCGGCCAAGGAGCCTCACCGCATAGCAATCGTGGTGCGAGGTGGGGGATGCAGCGAGATGGCCCCAACGGCTAGACGGAAGAGGCTGCAGGGCCGCCTCGGAATGGTCCAAGCATCGGACGCGCTTGGGGCGACTACCACTGCCAACCCCTTATCCCGCGATGCGTCCGATACACAGATAGTTCCAAGGCGGCCGAGGAGCCTCACCGAATAGCAATCGGGGTGCGAGGCGAGGGATGCGGCGAGAAAGCCCCAACGGCTAGAGGGAAGAGGCTTCAGGTCCGCCTCGGAATGGTCCAAGCATCGGACGCGCTTGGGGCGACTACCAGTGACAACCCCTTATCCCGCGACGCGTCCGATACACAGATAGTTCCAAGGCGGCCGAGGAGCCTCACCGCATAGCAATCGGGGTGCGAGGCGAGGGATGCGGCGAGAAGGACCCAACGGCTAGACGGAAGAGGCTTCAGGGCCGCCTCGGAATGGTCCAAGCATCGGACGCGCTTGGGGCGACTACCAGTGACAACCCCTTATCCCGCGACGCGTCCGATACACAGATAGTTCCAAGGCGGCCGAGGAGCCTCACCGCATAGCAATCGGGGTGCGAGGCGAGGGATGCGGCGAGAAGGACCCAACGGCTAGACGGAAGAGGCTTCAGGTCCGCCTCGGAATGGTCCAAGCATCGGACGCGCTTGGGGCGACTACCAGTGACAACCCCTTATCCCGCGACGCGTCCGATACACAGATAGTTCCAAGGCGGCCGAGGAGCCTCACCGCATAGCAATCGGGGTGCGAGGCGAGGGATGCGGCGAGAAGGACCCAACGGCTAGACGGAAGAGGCTTCAGGGCCGCCTCGGAATGGTCCAAGCATCGGACGCGCTTGGGGCGACTACCAGTGACAACCCCTTATCCCGCGATGCGTCCGATACACAGATAGTTCCAAGGCGGCCGAGGAGCCTCACCGCATAGCAATCGGGGTGCGAGGCGAGGGATGCGGCGAGAAGGACCCAACGGCTAGACGGAAGAGGCTTCAGGGCCGCCTCGGAATGGTCCAAGCATCGGACGCGCTTGGGGCGACTACCAGTGACAACCCCTTATCCCGCGACGCGTCCGATACACAGATAGTTCCAAGGCGGCCGAGGAGCCTCACCGCATAGCAATCGGGGTGCGAGGCGAGGGATGCGGCAAGAAGGACCCAACGGCTAGACGGAAGAGGCTTCAGGGCCGCCTCGGAATGGTCCAAGCATCGGACGCGCTTGGGGCGACTACCAGTGACAACCCCTTATCCCGCGACGCGTCCGATACACAGATAGTTCCAAGGCGGCCGAGGAGCCTCACCGCATAGCAATCGGGGTGCGAGGCGAGGGATGCGGCGAGAAGGACCCAACGGCTAGACGGAAGAGGCTTCAGGTCCGCCTCGGAATGGTCCAAGCATCGGACGCGCTTGGGGCGACTACCAGTGACAACCCCTTATCCCGCGACGCGTCCGATACACAGATAGTTCCAAGGCGGCCGAGGAGCCTCACCGCATAGCAATCGGGGTGCGAGGCGAGGGATGCGGCGAGAAGGACCCAACGGCTAGACGGAAGAGGCTTCAGGGCCGCCTCGGAATGGTCCAAGCATCGGACGCGCTTGGGGCGACTACCAGTGACAACCCCTTATCCCGCGACGCGTCCGATACACAGATAGTTCCAAGGCGGCCGAGGAGCCTCACCGCATAGCAATCGGGGTGCGAGGCGAGGGATGCGGCGAGAAGGACCCAACGGCTAGACGGAAGAGGCTTCAGGGCCGCCTCGGAATGGTCCAAGCATCGGACGCGCTTGGGGCGACTACCAGTGACAACCCCTTATCCCGCGATGCGTCCGATACACAGATAGTTCCAAGGCGGCCGAGGAGCCTCACCGCATAGCAATCGGGGTGCGAGGCGAGGGATGCGGCGAGAAGGACCCAACGGCTAGACGGAAGAGGCTTCAGGGCCGCCTCGGAATGGTCCAAGCATCGGACGCGCTTGGGGCGACTACCAGTGACAACCCCTTATCCCGCGACGCGTCCGATACACAGATAGTTCCAAGGCGGCCGAGGAGCCTCACCGCATAGCAATCGGGGTGCGAGGCGAGGGATGCGGCGAGAAGGACCCAACGGCTAGACGGAAGAGGCTTCAGGGCCGCCTCGGAATGGTCCAAGCATCGGACGCGCTTGGGGCGACTACCAGTGACAACCCCTTATCCCGCGACGCGTCCGATACACAGATAGTTCCAAGGCGGCCGAGGAGCCTCACCGCATAGCAATCGGGGTGCGAGGCGAGGGATGCGGCGAGAAGGACCCAACGGCTAGACGGAAGAGGCTTCAGGGCCGCCTCGGAATGGTCCAAGCATCGGACGCGCTTGGGGCGACTACCAGTGACAACCCCTTATCCCGCGACGCGTCCGATACACAGATAGTTCCAAGGCGGCCGAGGAGCCTCACCGCATAGCAATCGGGGTGCGAGGCGAGGGATGCGGCGAGAAGGACCCAACGGCTAGACGGAAGAGGCTTCAGGGCCGCCTGGGAATGGTCCATGCATCGCACGCGCTTGGGGCGACTACCAGTGACAACCCCTTATCCCGCGACGCGTCCGATACACAGATAGTTCCAAGGCGGCCGAGGAGCCTCACCGCATAGCAATCGGGGTGCGAGGCGAGGGATGCGGCGAGAAGGACCCAACGGCTAGACGGAAGAGGCTTCAGGGCCGCCTCGGAATGGTCCAAGCATCGGACGCGCTTGGGGCGACTACCAGTGACAACCCCTTATCCCGCGACGCGTCCGATACACAGATAGTTCCAAGGCGGCCGAGGAGCCTCACCGCATAGCAATCGGGGTGCGAGTCGAGGGATGCGGCAAGAAGGACCCAACGGCTAGACGGAAGAGGCTTCAGGGCCGCCTCGGAATGGTCCAAGCATCGGACGCGCTTGGGGCGACTACCAGTGACAACCCCTTATCCCGCGATGCGTCTGATACACAGATAGTTCCAAGGCGGCCGAGGAGCCTCACCGCATAGCAATCGGGGTGCGAGGCAAGGGATGCGGCGAGAAGGACCCAACGGCTAGACGGAAGAGGCTTCAGGGCCGCCTCGGAATGGTCCAAGCATCGGACGCGCTTGGGGCGACTACCGTTGCCAACCCCTTATCCCGCGATGCGTCTGATACACAGATAGTTCCGAGGCGGCCGAGGAGCCTCACCGCATAGCAATCGGGTTGCGAGGCAGATTATTGGGAAGGGAACCCCCTGGGATGCGGCTCAAGCAGTGCCCAAAGGGACTGGAATGCGGAATCACATCGAGAGACCCAAATGCTATACGAGGGCTCAAATCGAATTATCGATTTGGCCACGACATGGACGCATCGGAACGACTACCTTTGCCGAACCACTCGCAATTGCATCCATACCGAAACCAATAGACATTTCCGTTAGAGCCCTCGCATAGCATTCGGGAATCTCGCATGCCCCTCTAAATCGACCAATGCTGGCGCTCAACGAAAATCCGAGCGCTACCACCGTTCGAGCGCCAGCATTGGTCGAGTTAGAGGGGCACGGGGGAGAATGCTCCAGTCAACACCTCCCCTATATAAGTTATTTGTCCGATTCTCGCACAACCGTAGTCTGCCTCGTCGAATCAAACAACGGTCCCAGATTCCGACTTCCGTTCCGTAGAGACCCAAAAGCTAGATGGAGGCTCGCAAGAAAGAGAGTCGGCGCATAGCAATCGGGTTTCTCGAACGTTTAGGGACCGAGCTCACTTGCGGATAGGGCAAAATCCGCCAAGCAACCCAAAAGCTAGACGGGGGCTCGAATCGAATCGCCTAGGCGGCCACAACAACGACGTGTTGGATCGACTACCAGTGCCAAACCATTCAGCAAGACTAGTCTGTGTCGAGGCCGGATAGAGATTCTCAGAGAGCGCCCGTATAGCATTTAGGAGACCTGCCGCGTCCCTCACACTCGACAAATGGTGGTGCACGTTTATAAATCCGAGCGATCCCAACCCTTTCAAGCACCAACATCGGTCGAGATAGAGGGGCACGGAGGGGGCTGCGTGAGACAACACAGTCCCCTATATAAGTTATTTGTCCGATTCTCACACATCCGAAGAATGGTCATCAAATCGGACAACAGCCCAAACTTCCGACTTCCGTCCCAGAAAGCCCAAGAGCTATCTAAAACGTTCATGGCCGGAACTCGATCGCGGCTATACCAGTCCGCCAAGCAACCCAAAAGCTAGACTGGAGCTCTAGTCGAATCACCTCTGTGGCCATTGCAAGGACGTGTTGGAGCGACTACCATTGCCGAACCATTCCGCAGGTCGAGTCCATACCAAGGCCGCATAGAGATTCACGATGAGCTCCTGCATAGCAATCAGGAGACTTGCCGTGTCCATCACAATCGATAAATCCTGGTGCAAGATTTTTGCATCCGAGCGCTCCAACCAGTCGAGCACCAGCATCAATCGACATAAACGGGCACGGGGGGAGGATGCTCGAGAACACTACCTCCCCTATATAAGTTATTTGTCCGATTCTCAAGCAGCCGAAGTCTGGTCATCGAATCGGGTCAAAGACCACAACTTCCGACTTTACCCACAATGCAAGTCATCGAATCGAACATCGGCCCCCGAGTCGGACTCCATGCGTATGTCAGGTCATCGGACCCAAATTCCGCCTTCCTGCGCATGGCGGGCCATCAATATCAACTCGGTCATCGGACCCAAACTCCGCCTTTCTGCGCATGGCACGCCTTCAAATCGGTCATCGGACCCAAATTCCGCCTTCCTGTGCATGGCGGGCCATCAACATCAACTCGGTCATCGGACCCAAATTCCGCCTTTCTGCGCATGGCACGCCATCAACTCGGTCATCGGACCCAAATTCCGCCTTCCTGCGCATGGCAGGTCATCGGACACAAATTCAGACCTCGCCAATATGCCTACGTATCGAATCGGTCATCGGACCCAACTTCCGACTTCATCCATACTGTAGGGTCTTTGAGGTTGGCGCGGTGCGCTCAACCCGGGGAGTCGACCCATCGAAGCATACACCTCCCCTATATAAGCTATTTGTCCGATTCCCACACCTGTGTAGTTTGCACCTCTGACCAGGACATCGACCCCAACTTCCGAACTCGACTGCAACGACGGCACCAGCGCCTTGGTGCGCACCTTGCGACGCACAGTCCCAACATTCGCCTTCCTGCACATGGCAGGTCATCGGACCCAAATTCCGACCTCGCGAGTATGCCTACATATCGAATCGGTCATCGGACACAACTTCCGACTTCATCCATACCGTAGGGTCTTTGAGGTTGGCGCGGTGCGCTCAACCCGGGGAGTCGACCCAACGAAGCATACACCTCCCCTATATAAGCTATTTGTCCGATTCCCACACCTGTGTAGTTTGCACCTCCGATCAGGACATCGACCCCAACTTCCGAACTCGCCTGCAACGACCGAACCAGCGCCTTGGTGCGCACCTTGCAACGCACAGTGCCAACATTCGCCTTCCTGCACATGGCAGGTCATCGGACCCAAATTCCGACCTCGCGAGTATGCCTACATATCGAATCGGTCATCGGACCCAACTTCCGACTTCATCCATACCGTAGGGTCTTTGAGGTTGGCGCGGTGCGCTCAACCCGGGGAGTCGACCCAACGAAGCATACACCTCCCCTATATAAGCTATTTGTCCGATTCCCACACCTGTGTAGCTTGCACCTCCGATCAGGACATCGACCCCAACTTCCGAACTCGACTAAAAAGACCGCACCAGCACCTTGGTGTGCACCTTGCAACGCACAGTGCCAACATTCGCCTTCCTGCACATGGCAGGTCATCGGACCCAAATTCCGACCTCATGAGCATACCTACTAATCGAATCGGTCATCGGACCCAACTTCCGACTTCATCCATACCGTAGGGTCTTTGAGGTTGGCGCGGTGCGCTCAACCTGGGGAGTCGACCCATCGAAGCATACACCTCCCCTATATAAGCTATTTGTCCGATTCCGACACCTGTGTAGTTTGCACCTCCGCTCAGGACATCGACCCCAACTTCCGAACTCGCCTGCAACGACCGAACCAGCGCCTTGGTGCGCACCAAAAGTGCGCACTTTTGGAGGGCACTTTTGTGCGCTCCAAAGGTGCGCACTTTTGGAGGGCACTTTTGTGCGCTCCAAAGGTGCGCACTTTTGGAGGGCACTTTTTGGAGGGCACTTTTGTGCGCTCCAAAGGTGCGCACTTTTGGAGGGCACTTTTTGGAGGGCACTTTTCTGCGCTCCAAAGGTGCGCACTTTTGGAGGGCACTTTTTGGAGGGCACTTTTCTGCGCTCCAAAGGTGCGCACTTTTGGAGGGCACTTTTTGGAGGGCACTTTTCTGCGCTCCAAAGGTGCGCACTTTTGGAGGGCACTTTTTGGAGGGCACTTTTCTGCGCTCCAAAGGTGCGCACTTTTGGAGGGCACTTTTGTGCACTCCAAAGGTGCACACTTTTGGAGGGCACTTTTTGGAGGGCACTTTTCTGCACTCCAAAGGTGCGCACTTTTGGAGGGCACTTTTTGGAGGGCACTTTTGTGCGCTCCAAAGGTGCGCACTTTTGGAGGGCACTTTTTGGAGGGCACTTTTGTGCGCTCCAAAGGTGCGCACTTTTGGAGGGCACTTTTGTGCACTCCAAAGGTGCGCACTTTTGGAGGGCACTTTTCCTGCGCTCCAAAGGTGCACACCTAGGTGAGCACCTTCGACCACACCTTGTAGCACACCAAACTCTGACTTTCGACTTCATCCGCAATGCAGGGTCTTTGAGGTTGGCGCAATGCGCACAACCAGGGGAGTCGACCCATCAAACCCAACACCTCCCCTATATAAGCTATTTGTCTGATTCTCATACATGCGTAGCCTGCAGGAGCAATTAGGACATCGACCCCAACTTTCGGCTTCTAAACGAAAACAAGGTCTTTGAGGTTGGTGTAATGCGAACAACTAGGGGAGTCAACCCATCAAACCCAACACCTCCCCTATATAAGCTATTTGTCTGATTCTCATACATGTGTAGTCTACAGGAGCAATTAGGACATCGACCCCAACTTTTGACTTCTTAACGAAAACAAGGTCTTTGAGGTTGACGTAATGCGCACAACCAGGGGAGTCGACCCATCAAACCCAACACCTCCCCTATATAAGCTATTTGTCCGATTCTCATACATGTGTAGCCTACAGGAGCCATTAGGACATTGACCCCAACTTTTGACTTCTTAACGAAAACAAGGTCTTTGAGGTTGGCGTAATGCGCACAACCAAGGGAGTTGACCCATCAAACCCAACACCTCCCCTATATAAGCTATTTGTCTGATTCTCATACATGTGTAGCCTGCAACAACGATTAGGACATCCACCCCAACTTCTGAATTCGTCTGCGTTGACCGCACCAAAGGTGCACGCCTTGGTGCTCACCAAAATCCGACTTCCGACTTCTTCTGCTATGCGGGGTCTTTGAGGTTGGCGCAGTGCGCACAACCAGGGGAGTCAACCCACCGAATGCAACACCTCCCCTATATAAGCTATTTGTCTGATTCTCATACATGCGTAGACTGCAGCAATGATTAGGACATCCACCCCAACTTTTGACTTCTTAAACAAGACAGGGTCTTTGAAGTTGGTGCAGTGCACACAACCAGGGGAGTCGACCCATCAAACGCAACACCTCCCCTATATAAAGCTATTTGTCCGATTCTCATACGTGTAGTCTGCAGCAGCGATTAGGACATCGACCCCAACTTCCGAATTCGTTTGCATTGACCGCACCAAAGGTGCACGCCTTGGTGTGCACCTTGGAGTGCACTTTGGTGCTCACCTCGGTGCACACTTTGGTGTGCACCTCGGTGTGCACCAAAGGTGCGCACCTTGGAGCGCACCAAAGGTGTACACTTTGGAGCGCACCACATAGGGTCTTTGAGAGGTTGGCGCAGTGCGCACACCAAGGTGGGTGTTGAGGTGCGTGCCGAGGTGGGTGGGTGCTAGGGTGCGCTCCATGGTGGGTGCCAGGGTGGGTGCGTGCTAGGGTGGATTCCAAAGAGGGTCATAGGGTGGGTGCCAAGGTGGGTTGGTGATATAGTGGGTTCAAAGGTGGGTACTAGGGTGGGTTCCAAGGTGGGTCACAAGTTGGGTGCCAGGATGCGTGGGTGTTAGGTTGGGTGCCAAGGTGGGCTCCTGCGTGGGTGGGTGCTAGGGTGGGTTTCAAGGTGGACGCGAGGGCGGGTGCCAAGGTGGGTAACAAGTTGGGTGTTAGGATGGGTGAGTGCTAGAGTGGGTGCCAAGGTGGGTGGGTGCTAAGGTGGATGCCAAGGTGGTTCACAGGGTGGGTGGGTTCTAGGGTGAGTTCCAAGGTGGGTCACAGGTTTAGTGCTAGGGTGCGTGTCAAGGCGGGTGTCGAGGTGCCTGGGTGCTAGGGTGTGGATGCCAATGTGGGTCATAGGGTGGGTACTAGGGTGGGCTGCAATGTGGGTGCCAAGGTGGGTAACATGCTCGGTTGGTTCTAAATTGGGTGTCAGGGTGGGTGTGCACCCACCTTGCCCGAGGTGGGTGCCAAGGTGCCAGTGTGGGTGGGTGCTAAGGTGGATGCCAAGGTGGGTGAGAAGGTGGGTGATAGGTTGAGTGGTAGGATGGGTGGGTGCCAAGATGGGTCACAGGGTGGGTGCAAGGGTGGGTAGGTGCTAGGGTTGGTGTCAGGGTGGGTGGGTGCTAGGTTGGGTTCCAAGGTGGGTGCGAGGGTGAGTGTCAAGGTGGGTCACAGGTTAGGTGCTAGGATGGGTGAGTGCTAGGGTGCAAAGGTGCCAGGGTGGGTGCTAGGATGGGTCGATGCTAGGGTGAGTGGCAAGGTGGGTCCACAAGTGTCAAGGTGGGTGCCGAGGTGGGTGCCAACTTGGGTTCCAAGGTGGGTGCCAAGTGGGCGACTGCTATGGTGGATGCCAAGGTGGGTCACGGGGTGGGTGCCAAGTTGCTAGGTTGTGTTCCAAGGTGGGTGCCAACGTGGCTGCTAGGGTGCGTGGGTTAAAGGGTGTGTCACAACGTGGGTGCCAGGATGGGTGCGCACCCACACTGGCCAAGACGGGTGCAAGGTTGGGTTCCAAGCCCGGTCACAGGCTGGGTGCTAGGATGGGTGGGTGCCAAGGTGGGCACCAGGGTGGGTGCACCCACCCTGGCCAAGGTGGGTCACGGGGTGGGTCCTAGGGTGGGTAACAGGGTGGGTACTAAGGTGCGTGCCAAGGTGGGTCATGGGGTGGGTGCCAAGGTGGGCACCAGGGTGGGTGTGCACCAACCCTAGCCAGGGTAGGTCACGGGGTGGTTGTCGGGGTGGGCGTCAAGGAGCCAAGGTGGGTGGCAAGTAGCCAAGTTGCGTGCCAAGGTGGGTGTCGGGGTGGGTGCCAAGGATCCAAGGTGGGTGCCAAGGAACCAAGGTGGGTGTCTGGGTGGGTGCCGAGGTGGGAGCCAGGGTGGGTCCCAAGGTGAGTGCAAAGGTGGGTGCCAGGGTCAAGGTGAGTGCCAATGTGGGTTCCAAGGTGCCAGGGTCAGGGTGAGTGCCAATGTGGGTTCAAAGGTGCTAAGTTGGGTGCGAGGTTGGGTGCGAGGGTGGGTGGGTGCCAAGGTGTGCTAGGTGGAAGCCCGGGTGGGTCGGCATCCCATGGGTGTCGAGTTGGGTGCCTGATGGGTGCTTCTTGTCAAGTTTTAGTCGTCGGGACTCATTTCGAGCCTTAGAGGTCGTTTCTTGTCCGGTTGCCCTGTCTTCGACCTGGGAACCCAATTTTGGTCCTCGGGTCCCATTTTTTTTTGTCTCGCATCCCACTTTTGGCCTGTGGCCTTTTCGGGGTCGATTCTCGTTTTGGGCATCAGAGCATGTTTCTTCTCCTAAAACCCAATATTTGTTTATTAAGTCTCGGAACACATTTTTGTTCTCGTGGACCCATCATGGGTCTTGGAACGCATTTGTGGTCCTTGGGTCCCATTTTGCATCCCGAAACTTGTGTTTTGGTGCTTGATCCCTATTTTGGGTGCCCACCTTGCACCAAGTGCGCACCCGGGGCAAACCGAGCGCCTTGGTGCACCGGGGCAAGATCGAGCGTGCACCCGAGGCGCCCCGAACATGCACCAAGGTGCACTCGGCCCACATGTGAGCGCAGGTCGTTGCGCCCGAGGTGGTGTGTGGGCACCGCGTTGCAGACGGGACACTGCACGCACACGACGCCCCGTCCAGGTGCACGCACGTAGGCCGGGCCGGGTGCACACCCGACGCCCTAGCAAGGTGCGCGCACCCGGGCAGGGCTCACACTTGGCGAACGGGGCGCACTTCGCGAGGGAGGGTGTGCACCTCGACGGGGGTGGGTGGCCGGGGTGGATTCGCACGTGGGTCGCGGTTTGCTAAGTACACACTGCGACAAGCTCATAACGGGTGCGATCATACCAGCGTTAGTGCACCGGATCCCATCAGAACTCCGCAGTTAAGCGCGCTTGGGCCGGAGTAGTACTGGGATGGGTGACCTCCCGGGAAGTCCCGGTGTTGCACCCTTTCTTAGTTTTTCGCCGGGCGTCGCAATGCTATTTGAATAAACCTTTTGCCCGTTTGCGTTCTCGTCGGGGCCGGGCCGGGCCGGGGTGCGCTGCCCGCACTACCGCGCGCGCGGGGGCGACACCGAGCGCGCACCCGAGGCGCCCCGAGCACACAGGCCACGGTGCAACCCGGGCGTTGTGCGCGCACCCCGGTGCGCCCGAGGTGCTGCGCGCGCACCCAGGTGAAATCGGTGTGCACCTCGGCCAGTGCGCGCTCGGTCGAGTCGCGCACGTTGGCCAAGGTGCACGGTGATGTTTCTTACTCTAAGGTTCCGCACCAGACGCCCGGGACAGGTGAGCGAAGCTGGGCGGGGCCGGGTGCGCGGCCGGGGCAGGTGCACGCAGCTGGAGAGAGCTTTGGAGCACACCAGAGGTGCGCACCTTGGAGCACACTTCGGAGCGCACCAATGATGCGCTCCATTCAAAAGTTTCCTGAAAAGGCAAAAAAAGTTGAGATTATAGAATTTCCCACTTGAGAGATTGTAAAAAAAAAAAATTTAAAATGAAGGAAACGCGGGTGCCAAGGTGTGCGCGCCCGGGTGCGCAGCCCAGCCAAGGTGTGCGCACCAAGGCGCCCACCCTGGCGAAGGTGCACGCAAGGTGCGCACCCGAGGCAAACCGGACAATTAACCCAACTTTCGACTTCGCGCGCACCTGCGCACCTTGGAGCGCACTTCGGAGCGCTCCTTGGTGCGCACCAATCTTGGGCACCTCGGAGTGCACCATGGCGCCCACCAAGGTGCGCACCCGGGGCAAACCGAGCTCCGACTTCGTGCGCACCTTGGAGCGCACGAAAGGTGCGCACCATGGCGCCCACCAAGGTGCGCAGCCCAGCCAAGGCGTGCGCATCAAGGTGCGCACCCTGGCGAAGGTGCGCACCCGGGGCAAACCGAGCTCCGACTTCGTGCGCACCTTGGAGCGCACAAAGGGTGCGCAACCCAGCCAAGGTGTGCGCACCCCGGGCAAACCGAGCTCCGAATCGTGCGCACCTTGGAGCACACTTCGGAGCCCTCCTTGGTGCGCACCGATGTTGCGCACCTCGGAGCGCACCCGGGGAAAACAATGCAATTAACCCGACTTTCGACTTCGTGGGCACCTCGGAGCGCTCTCGGGTTCGCACCTCGGAGCACACCGAGGTGCGCACCTTTGATGCGCTGCCTTCACCAATTTCCAGAAAAGGCAAGAAAACATTGAGAAGGTGTGCGCACCGAGGTGCCCACCCTGGCGAAGGTGCACGCGAGGTGCGCACCCGGGGCAAACCGGGCTCCGACTTCGTGCACGCCATGCTGCGCACCTTGGAGGGCCATGGTGCGCACCTTGGAGCACACTTCGGAGCGCTCAATGGTGCCCAACCCAGCCAAGGTGCCCACCGCGGCGAAGGTGCACGCGAGGTGCGCACCCGGGGCAAACCGGGCTCCGACTTCGTGCACGCCGCACCTTGGAGCACACTTCGGAGCGCTCCTTGGTGCGCACCAGGGCGCGCAACCCAGCCGAGGTGCCCACCCCGGCGAAGGTGCACGCGGGGTGCGCACCCGGGGCAAACCGGGCTCCGACTTCGTGCACGCCATGGTGCCCACCGCGGCGAAGGTGCACGCGAGGTGCGCACCCGGGGCAAACCGGGCTCCGACTTCGTGCACGCCGCACCTTGGAGCACACTTCGGAGCGCTCCTTGGTGCGCACCAGGGCGCGCAACCCAGCCGAGGTGCCCACCCCGGCGAAGGTGCACGCGAGGTGCGCACCCGGGGCAAACCGGGCTCCGACTTCGTGCACGCCATGGTGCCCACCGCGGCGAAGGTGCACGCGAGGTGCGCACCCGGGGCAAACCGGGCTCCGACTTCGTGCACGCCGCACCTTGGAGCACACTTCGGAGCGCTCCTTGGTGCGCACCATGGTGCCCACCAGGGCGCGCAACCCCGCCGAAGGTGCACGCGAGGTGCGCACCCGGGGCAAACCGGGCTCCGACTTCGTGCACGCCGCACCTTGGAGCACACTTCGGAGCGCTCCTTGGTGCGCACCAGGGCGCGCAACCCCGCCGAAGGTGCACGCGAGGTGCGCACCCGGGGCAAACCGGGCTCCGACTTCGTGCACGCCATGGTGCGCACCAGGGTGCCCACCGCGGCGAAGGTGCGCACCCGGGGCAAACCGGGCTCCGACTTCGTGCACGCCGCACCTTGGAGCACACTTCGGAGCGCTCCTTGGTGCGCACCAGGGCGCGCAACCCAGCCGAGGTGCCCACCCCGGCGAAGGTGCACGCGAGGTGCGCACCCGGGGCAAACCGGGCTCCGACTTCGTGCACGCCATGGTGCCCACCGCGGCGAAGGTGCGCACCCGGGGCAAACCGGGCTAGGACTTCGTGCACGCCGCACCTTGGAGCACACTTTGGAGCGCTCCTTGGTGCGCACCATGGTGCCCACCAGGCCGCGCAACCCAGCCAAGGTGTGCGCACCAAGGTGCACGCGAGGTGCGCACCCGGGGCAAACCGGGGTCCGGCTTCGTGCACGCCGCACCTTGGAGCACACATCGGGGCGCTCCCGGGTTCGCACCGGCGTTGCGCACCGTGGTGGGCACCTCGGAGCGCACCGTGGTGGGCACCTCGGAGCACACCAAGGTGGGCAGCGAGGTGCGCACCTTTGATGCGATGCCTTCACTAATTTCCATAAAAGGCAAAAAAAAACGAGATTTTAAAATTTCCGTTTTGAAAGATAGTGAGAAAAAGGGAATGCTGGTGCCATCTTGAGCCCGCCCTGGTGCGCAGCCCAGCCAAGGTGTGCGCACCAAGGTGCCCACCCTGGCGAAGGTGCGCGCCCGGGCAATTAACCCAACTTCCAACTTCGCGCGCGCCAGGGTGGGAGCGCACCCAACAACCGGGCCTGGGAAGAGCCAATGCGAGAAACCCCACCAAACGCTCTGACAAAAAAAGAGGGGGCGCTCCAGTAACCCCGCTTCGGAGCGCACCCTGGGCAAACCCAGCCAGGGTGCCCACCCCGGCCAAGGTGCAGGCGAGGTGCGCACCCGGGGCAAACCGGGCTCCGACAACGTGCACGCCGCACCTTGGAGCACACTTCGTAGCGCTCCCGGGTGCGCACCTCAGAGCACACCAAGGTGGGCAGCGAGGTGCGCACCTTTGATGCGCTGCCTTCACTAATTTCCAGAAAAGGCAAAAAAAAGAGGAGATTTTAAAATTTCCGTTTTGAAAGATAGTGAAAAAAACGGAACGCGGGTGCCATCTTGAGCCCGCCCTGGTGCACAGCCCAGGTAAGGTGCCCACCCTGGCAAAGGTGCGCACCCGGGCAATTAACCCTACTTCCGACTTCGTGCGCGCCAGGGTGGCAACCGGGCCTGGGAAGAGCCAATGCGAGAAACCCCACCAAACGCTCCGACAAAAAAAGAGGCGGCGCTCCAATAACCCCGCTTCGGAGCGCAGCCGGGGCAAACCCAGCCAAGGTGCCCACCCCGACGAAGGTGCACGCGAGGTGCGCACCCGGGGCAAACCGGGCTCCGACAACGTGCACGCAGCACCTTGGAGCACACTTCGAAGCACTCCCGGGTGCCCACCGGCGTTGCGCACCGTGGTGGGCAGCGAGGTGCGCACCTTTGATGCGCTGCCTTCACTAATTTCCAGAAAAGGCAAAAAAAAATGAGATTTTAAAATTTCCGTTTTGAAAGATAGTGAAAAAAACGGAACGCGGGTGCCATCTTGAGCCCGCCCTGGTGCGCAGCCCAGGCAAGGCATGCGCACCAAGGTGCCCACCCGCGGTGCACGCCCGGGGCAAACCGGGCTCCGACTTCGTGCAGGCCGCACCTTGGAGCACACTTCGGAGCGCTCCTTGGTGCGCACCATGGTGCCCACCAGGGCGCACCCGGGGCAAACCGGGCTCCGACTTCGTGCACGCCGCACCTTGGAGCACACATCGGAGCGCTCCCAGGTTCGCACCAGCGTTGCGCACCTTTGATGCGCTGCCTTCACTAATTTCCAGAAAAGGCAAAAAAAAACGATATTTTAAAATTTCCGTTCTGAAAGATAGTGAAAAAAACGGAACGCGGGTGCCATCTTGAGCCCTTCCTGGTGCGCAGCCCAGGCAAGTTGTGCGCACCAAGGTGCCCACCCTGGCGGAGGTGCGCGCCCGGGGCAAACCGGGCTCCGACTTCGTGCACTGCATGGTGCCCACCAAGGCGCGCAACCCAGCCAAGGTGCCCACCGCAGCGAAGGTGCACGCGAGGTGCGCACCCGAGGTGCACACCCGGGGCAAACCGAGCTCCGACTTCGTGCACGCCGCACCTTGGAGCACACTTCAGAGCGCTCCTTGGTGCGCACCAGGGCGCGCAACCCAGCCAAGGTGCTCACCCCGGCGAAGGTGCACGCGAGGTGCGCACCCGGGGCAAGCCGGGCTCGGACTTCGTGCACGCCGCACCTTGGAGCACACATCGGAGCGCTCCCGGGTTCGCACCAGCATTGCGCACCTTTGATGCGCTGCCTTCACTAATTTCCAGAAAAGGCAAAAAAAAAAAAAAAAACGAGATTTTAAAATTTCCGTTTTGAAAGATAGTGAAAAAAACGGAACGCGGGTGCCATCTTGAGCCCGCCCTGGTGTGCAGCCCAGGCAAGTTGTGCGCACCAAGGCACCCACCCTGGCCAAGGTGGGTCACGGGGTGGGTCCTAGGGTGGGTAACGGGGTGGGTACTAAGGTGCGTGCCAAGGTGGGTCATGGGGTGGGTGCCAAGGTGGGCACCAGGGTGGGTGTGCACCAACCCTAGCCAGGGTAGGTCACGGGGTGGTTGTCGGGGTGGGCGTCAAGGAGCCAAGGTGGGTGGCAAGTAGCCAAGTTGCGTGCCAAGGTGGGTGTCGGGGTGGGTGCCAAGGATCCAAGGTGGGTGCCAAGGAACCAAGGTGGGTGTCTGGGTGGGTGCCGAGGTGGGAGCCAGGGTGGGTCCCAAGGTGAGTGCAAAGGTGGGTGCCAGGGTCAAGGTGAGTGCCAATGTGGGTTCCAAGGTGCCAGGGTCAGGGTGAGTGCCAATGTGGGTTCAAAGGTGCTAAGTTGGGTGCGAGGTTGGGTGCGAGGGTGGGTGGGTGCCAAGGTGTGCTAGGTGGAAGCCCGGGTGGGTCGGCATCCCATGGGTGTCGAGTTGGGTGCCTGATGGGTGCTTCTTGTCAAGTTTTAGTCGTCGGGACTCATTTCGAGCCTTAGAGGTCGTTTCTTGTCCGGTTGCCCTGTCTTCGACCTGGGAACCCAATTTTGGTCCTCGGGTCCCATTTTTTTTTGTCTCGCATCCCACTTTTGGCCTGTGGCCTTTTCGGGGTCGATTCTCGTTTTGGGCATCAGAGCATGTTTCTTCTCCTAAAACCCAATATTTGTTTATTAAGTCTCGGAACACATTTTTGTTCTCGTGGACCCATCATGGGTCTTGGAACGCATTTGTGGTCCTTGGGTCCCATTTTGCATCCCGAAACTTGTGTTTTGGTGCTTGATCCCTATTTTGGGTGCCCACCTTGCACCAAGTGCGCACCCGGGGCAAACCGAGCGCCTTGGTGCACCGGGGCAAGATCGAGCGTGCACCCGAGGCGCCCCGAACATGCACCAAGGTGCACTCGGCCCACATGTGAGCGCAGGTCGTTGCGCCCGAGGTGGTGTGTGGGCACCGCGTTGCAGACGGGACACTGCACGCACACGACGCCCCGTCCAGGTGCACGCACGTAGGCCGGGCCGGGTGCACACCCGACGCCCTAGCAAGGTGCGCGCACCCGGGCAGGGCTCACACTTGGCGAACGGGGCGCACTTCGCGAGGGAGGGTGTGCACCTCGACGGGGGTGGGTGGCCGGGGTGGATTCGCACGTGGGTCGCGGTTTGCTAAGTACACACTGCGACAAGCTCATAACGGGTGCGATCATACCAGCGTTAGTGCACCGGATCCCATCAGAACTCCGCAGTTAAGCGCGCTTGGGCCGGAGTAGTACTGGGATGGGTGACCTCCCGGGAAGTCCCGGTGTTGCACCCTTTTTTAGTTTTTCGCCGGGCGTCGCAATGCTATTTGAATAAACCTTTTGCCCGTTTGCGTTCTCGTCGGGGCCGGGCCGGGCCGGGGTGCGCTGCCCGCACTACCGCGCGCGCGGGGGCGACACCGAGCGCGCACCCGAGGCGCCCCGAGCACACAGGCCACGGTGCAACCCGGGCGTTGTGCGCGCACCCCGGTGCGCCCGAGGTGCTGCGCGCGCACCCAGGTGAAATCGGTGTGCACCTCGGCCAGTGCGCGCTCGGTCGAGTCGCGCACGTTGGCCAAGGTGCACGGTGATGTTTCTTACTCTAAGGTTCCGCACCAGACGCCCGGGACAGGTGAGCGAAGCTGGGCGGGGCCGGGTGCGCGGCCGGGGCAGGTGCACGCAGCTGGAGAGAGCTTTGGAGCACACCAGAGGTGCGCACCTTGGAGCACACTTCGGAGCGCACCAATGATGCGCTCCATTCAAAAGTTTCCTGAAAAGGCAAAAAAAGTTGAGATTATAGAATTTCCCACTTGAGAGATTGTAAAAAAAAAAAATTTAAAATGAAGGAAACGCGGGTGCCAAGGTGTGCGCGCCCGGGTGCGCAGCCCAGCCAAGGTGTGCGCACCAAGGCGCCCACCCTGGCGAAGGTGCACGCAAGGTGCGCACCCGAGGCAAACCGGACAATTAACCCAACTTTCGACTTCGCGCGCACCTGCGCACCTTGGAGCGCACTTCGGAGCGCTCCTTGGTGCGCACCAATCTTGGGCACCTCGGAGTGCACCATGGCGCCCACCAAGGTGCGCACCCGGGGCAAACCGAGCTCCGACTTCGTGCGCACCTTGGAGCGCACGAAAGGTGCGCACCATGGCGCCCACCAAGGTGCGCAGCCCAGCCAAGGCGTGCGCATCAAGGTGCGCACCCTGGCGAAGGTGCGCACCCGGGGCAAACCGAGCTCCGACTTCGTGCGCACCTTGGAGCGCACAAAGGGTGCGCAACCCAGCCAAGGTGTGCGCACCCCGGGCAAACCGAGCTCCGAATCGTGCGCACCTTGGAGCACACTTCGGAGCCCTCCTTGGTGCGCACCGATGTTGCGCACCTCGGAGCGCACCCGGGGAAAACAATGCAATTAACCCGACTTTCGACTTCGTGGGCACCTCGGAGCGCTCTCGGGTTCGCACCTCGGAGCACACCGAGGTGCGCACCTTTGATGCGCTGCCTTCACCAATTTCCAGAAAAGGCAAGAAAACATTGAGAAGGTGTGCGCACCGAGGTGCCCACCCTGGCGAAGGTGCACGCGAGGTGCGCACCCGGGGCAAACCGGGCTCCGACTTCGTGCACGCCATGCTGCGCACCTTGGAGGGCCATGGTGCGCACCTTGGAGCACACTTCGGAGCGCTCAATGGTGCCCAACCCAGCCAAGGTGCCCACCGCGGCGAAGGTGCACGCGAGGTGCGCACCCGGGGCAAACCGGGCTCCGACTTCGTGCACGCCGCACCTTGGAGCACACTTCGGAGCGCTCCTTGGTGCGCACCAGGGCGCGCAACCCAGCCGAGGTGCCCACCCCGGCGAAGGTGCACGCGGGGTGCGCACCCGGGGCAAACCGGGCTCCGACTTCGTGCACGCCATGGTGCCCACCGCGGCGAAGGTGCACGCGAGGTGCGCACCCGGGGCAAACCGGGCTCCGACTTCGTGCACGCCGCACCTTGGAGCACACTTCGGAGCGCTCCTTGGTGCGCACCAGGGCGCGCAACCCAGCCGAGGTGCCCACCCCGGCGAAGGTGCACGCGAGGTGCGCACCCGGGGCAAACCGGGCTCCGACTTCGTGCACGCCATGGTGCCCACCGCGGCGAAGGTGCACGCGAGGTGCGCACCCGGGGCAAACCGGGCTCCGACTTCGTGCACGCCGCACCTTGGAGCACACTTCGGAGCGCTCCTTGGTGCGCACCATGGTGCCCACCAGGGCGCGCAACCCCGCCGAAGGTGCACGCGAGGTGCGCACCCGGGGCAAACCGGGCTCCGACTTCGTGCACGCCGCACCTTGGAGCACACTTCGGAGCGCTCCTTGGTGCGCACCAGGGCGCGCAACCCCGCCGAAGGTGCACGCGAGGTGCGCACCCGGGGCAAACCGGGCTCCGACTTCGTGCACGCCATGGTGCGCACCAGGGTGCCCACCGCGGCGAAGGTGCGCACCCGGGGCAAACCGGGCTCCGACTTCGTGCACGCCGCACCTTGGAGCACACTTCGGAGCGCTCCTTGGTGCGCACCAGGGCGCGCAACCCAGCCGAGGTGCCCACCCCGGCGAAGGTGCACGCGAGGTGCGCACCCGGGGCAAACCGGGCTCCGACTTCGTGCACGCCATGGTGCCCACCGCGGCGAAGGTGCGCACACCGGGGCAAACCGGGCTAGGACTTCGTGCACGCCGCACCTTGGAGCACACTTCGGAGCGCTCCTTGGTGCGCACCATGGTGCCCACCAGGCCGCGCAACCCAGCCAAGGTGTGCGCACCAAGGTGCACGCGAGGTGCGCACCCGGGGCAAACCGGGGTCCGGCTTCGTGCACGCCGCACCTTGGAGCACACATCGGGGCGCTCCCGGGTTCGCACCGGCGTTGCGCACCGTGGTGGGCACCTCGGAGCGCACCGTGGTGGGCACCTCGGAGCACACCAAGGTGGGCAGCGAGGTGCGCACCTTTGATGCGATGCCTTCACTAATTTCCATAAAAGGCAAAAAAAAACGAGATTTTAAAATTTCCGTTTTGAAAGATAGTGAGAAAAAGGGAATGCTGGTGCCATCTTGAGCCCGCCCTGGTGCGCAGCCCAGCCAAGGTGTGCGCACCAAGGTGCCCACCCTGGCGAAGGTGCGCGCCCGGGCAATTAACCCAACTTCCAACTTCGCGCGCGCCAGGGTGGGAGCGCACCCAACAACCGGGCCTGGGAAGAGCCAATGCGAGAAACCCCACCAAACGCTCTGACAAAAAAAGAGGGGGCGCTCCAGTAACCCCGCTTCGGAGCGCACCCTGGGCAAACCCAGCCAGGGTGCCCACCCCGGCCAAGGTGCAGGCGAGGTGCGCACCCGGGGCAAACCGGGCTCCGACAACGTGCACGCCGCACCTTGGAGCACACTTCGTAGCGCTCCCGGGTGCGCACCTCAGAGCACACCAAGGTGGGCAGCGAGGTGCGCACCTTTGATGCGCTGCCTTCACTAATTTCCAGAAAAGGCAAAAAAAAGAGGAGATTTTAAAATTTCCGTTTTGAAAGATAGTGAAAAAAACGGAACGCGGGTGCCATCTTGAGCCCGCCCTGGTGCACAGCCCAGGTAAGGTGCCCACCCTGGCAAAGGTGCGCACCCGGGCAATTAACCCTACTTCCGACTTCGTGCGCGCCAGGGTGGCAACCGGGCCTGGGAAGAGCCAATGCGAGAAACCCCACCAAACGCTCCGACAAAAAAAGAGGCGGCGCTCCAATAACCCCGCTTCGGAGCGCAGCCGGGGCAAACCCAGCCAAGGTGCCCACCCCGACGAAGGTGCACGCGAGGTGCGCACCCGGGGCAAACCGGGCTCCGACAACGTGCACGCAGCACCTTGGAGCACACTTCGAAGCACTCCCGGGTGCCCACCGGCGTTGCGCACCGTGGTGGGCAGCGAGGTGCGCACCTTTGATGCGCTGCCTTCACTAATTTCCAGAAAAGGCAAAAAAAAATGAGATTTTAAAATTTCCGTTTTGAAAGATAGTGAAAAAAACGGAACGCGGGTGCCATCTTGAGCCCGCCCTGGTGCGCAGCCCAGGCAAGGCATGCGCACCAAGGTGCCCACCCGCGGTGCACGCCCGGGGCAAACCGGGCTCCGACTTCGTGCAGGCCGCACCTTGGAGCACACTTCGGAGCGCTCCTTGGTGCGCACCATGGTGCCCACCAGGGCGCACCCGGGGCAAACCGGGCTCCGACTTCGTGCACGCCGCACCTTGGAGCACACA
>NW_026729322.1:0-2500 GCF_030272615.1 Cryptomeria japonica
AAGGTGCGCACCCGAGGCAAACCGGACAATTAACCCAACTTTCGACTTCGCGCGCACCTTGGAGCGCACTTCGGAGCGCTCCTTGGTGCGCACCAATCTTGGGCACCTCGGAGTGCACCATGGCGCCCACCAAGGTGCGCACCCGGGGCAAACCGAGCTCCGACTTCGTGCGCACCTTGGAGCGCACGAAAGGTGCGCACCATGGCGCCCACCAAGGTGCGCAGCCCAGCCAAGGCGTGCGCATCAAGGTGCGCACCCTGGCGAAGGTGCGCACCCGGGGCAAACCGAGCTCCGACTTCGTGCGCACCTTGGAGCGCACAAAAGGTGCGCAACCCAGCCAAGGTGTGCGCACCCCGGTCAAACCGAGCTCCGAATCGTGCGCACCAGAGGTGCACGCCATCGTGCGCACCTTGGAGCACACTTCGGAGCCCTCCTTGGTGCGCGCCGATGTTGCGCACCTCGGAGCGCACCCGGGGAAAACAATGCAATTAACCCGACTTTCGACTTCGTGGGCACCTCGGAGCGCTCTCGGGTTCGCACCTCGGAGCACACCGAGGTGCGCACCTTTGATGCGCTGCCTTCACCAATTTCCAGAAAAGGCAAGAAAACATTGAGAAGGTGTGCGCACCGAGGTGCCCACCCTGGCGAAGGTGCACGCGAGGTGCGCACCCGGGGCAAACCGGGCTCCGACTTCGTGCACGCCGCACCTTGGAGCACACTTCGGAGCGCTCCTTGGTGCGCACCAGGGCGCGCAACCCAGCCGAGGTGCCCACCCCGGCGAAGGTGCACGCGAGGTGCGCACCCGGGGCAAACCGGGCTCCGACTTCGTGCACGCCATGGTGCCCACCGCGGCGAAGGTGCACGCGAGGTGCGCACCCGGGGCAAACCGGGCTCCGACTTCGTGCACGCCGCACCTTGGAGCACACTTCGGAGCGCTCCTTGGTGCGCACCATGGTGCCCACCAGGGCGCGCAACCCCGCCGAAGGTGCACGCGAGGTGCGCACCCGGGGCAAACCGGGCTCCGACTTCGTGCACGCCGCACCTTGGAGCACACTTCGGAGCGCTCCTTGGTGCGCACCATGGTGCCCACCAGGGCGCGCAACCCCGCCGAAGGTGCACGCGAGGTGCGCACCCGGGGCAAACCGGGCTCCGACTTCGTGCACGCCATGGTGCGCACCGCGGCGAAGGTGCGCACCCGGGGCAAACCGGGCTCCGACTTCGTGCACGCCGCACCTTGGAGCACACTTCGGAGCGCTCCTTGGTGCGCACCAGGGCGCGCAACCCAGCCGAGGTGCCCACCCCGGCGAAGGTGCACGCGAGGTGCGTACCCGGGGCAAACCGGGCTCCGACTTCGTGCACGCCGCACCTTGGAGCACACTTCGGAGCGCTCCTTGGTGCGCACCATGGTGCCCACCAGGCCGCGCAACCCAGCCAAGGTGTGCGCACCAAGGTGCACGCGAGGTGCGCACCCGGGGCAAACCGGGGTCCGACTTCGTGCACGCCGCACCTTGGAGCACACATCGGGGCGCTCCCGGGTTCGCACCGGCGTTGCGCACCGTGGTGGGCACCTCGGAGCACACCAAGGTGGGCAGCGAGGTGCGCACCTTTGATGCGATGCCTTCACTAATTTCCATAAAAGGCAAAAAAAAAACGAGATTTTAAAATTTCCGTTTTGAAAGATAGTGAGAAAAAGGGAATGCTGGTGCCATCTTGAGCCCGCCCTGGTGCGCAGCCCAGCCAAGGTGTGCGCACCAAGGTGCCCACCCTGGCGAAGGTGCGCGCCCGGGCAATTAACCCAACTTCCAACTTCGCGCGCGCCAGGGTGGGAGCGCACCCAACAACCGGGCCTGGGAAGAGCCAATGCGAGAAACCCCACCAAACGCTCTGACAAAAAAAGAGGGGGCGCTCCAGTAACCCCGCTTCGGAGCGCACCCTGGGCAAACCCAGCCAAGGTGCCCACCCCGGCCAAGGTGCAGGCGAGGTGCGCACCCGGGGCAAACCGGGCTCCGACAACGTGCACGCCGCACCTTGGAGCACACTTCGTAGCGCTCCCGGGTGCGCACCTCAGAGCACACCAAGGTGGGCAGCGAGGTGCGCACCTTTGATGCGCTGCCTTCACTAATTTCCAGAAAAGGCAAAAAAAAAAGGAGATTTTAAAATTTCCGTTTTGAAAGATAGTGAAAAAAACGGAACGCGCGTGCCATCTTGAGCCCGCCCTGGTGCGCAGCCCAGGTAAGGTGCCCACCCTGGCAAAGGTGCGCACCCGGGCAATTAACCCTACTTCCGACTTCGTGCGCGCCAGGGTGGCAACCGGGCCTCGGAAGAGCCAATGCGAGAAACCCCACCAAACGCTCCGACAAAAAAAGAGGCGGCGCTCCAATAACCCCGCTTCGGAGCGCAGCCGGGGCAAACCCAGCCAAGGTGCCCACCCCGACGAAGGTGCACGCGAGGTGCGCACCCGGGGCAAACCGGGCTCCGACAACGTGCACGCAGCACCTTG
>NW_026729322.1:12500-37500 GCF_030272615.1 Cryptomeria japonica
AGAAGCCAAGGAGACCACGAGAGTGCTGAGAGTGGGACAGCGCTGAATAGGCGGGAGAAGCCTGCGCGTATAAACGGAGATATATATCCAATTGCAACGAAGGAACGTGCCAAAGATCGAGAACAATGGCAGAAATGCTAGTAACGTGCACTTCGGGACCAACGCATCACCGGAAGACAACCGCCAAACATCGAAAGAGTCGCGATGCTCCGCAACCTACGTGCAAAGCGGTCGCACACCGGGTAAGGGAGTGAGAGCCCCAAACATAGCTGGGCGAGGCGCTCACTCCGCTCTTTAATATCTCGTTAATACCGCCAAGGAAATGGCACAAGCACACACACACAAGCATCCTCGGAAGAGGACAGTTCGAGTGACAGGTCAAATCCAAGAGTTCCGAAGACTACCTCCAGGAACAATCGGGAACAAGACCGATTACAAGTCGTCGAGTCTGTTACTGGGCGAACACGAGATGCGCACAGGAAATCGATCAGCCCTCACAATGGCCCAAGGCCAGAGATCGGACTGCTACGATTTACCCCAACAATCATCGTGCCACTCTTCGCAGAGAGGTGATAGACGCCAACGAGCCCGCGCATAGCAATCGAGGTGTAAAAAGGGCGTTGAAGGCAGGAAGCCTGGACGAAAGAGGCTACGAGGTCACCTCGAAGCGGTCTAAGAATCGGGCGCACTTGGGGCGACTACCAGTGCCAACCCCTTATCCCGCGGTGCGTCCGACACACAGAAATTTCCAAGGCGGCCAAGGAGCCTCCCCGCATAGCAATCGGGGTGTGAGGTTACGGATGCAGCATTGATAGCAATCGAGGTGTGAGGCGAAGGATGCAGAAGTGAGAGCCGAGGGATGTAGCAGAGATAGCAATCGGGGTGTGTGATGCAGAAGAGATAGCAATCGAGGTGTGCGGTGGGAAGGGCCCAGCAGCCAGAATGCATGAAGCGACGGATGAAGCAGTGATGACAACCGGGCTGTGAGGAGAGGAGGGATGCAGCCAAGAAAGCAATCAGGGCTCGAGGCAAGGGATGCATCAAGGATAGCAATCATGTTGTGAGGCGAGATTCCAAAGGCTAAACGTGAGAGGCTGCAGGGTCGACTCAGAGAGGTCTATGCATGTGAGAGGCTGAAAGCAAGGTCGACTCGGAGCGGTCTATGCATCGGGCGCGCTTGGGGCGACTACCAGTGCCAACCCCTTATCCCGCGACGCGTCCGACAAAGAGAACGTTCCAAGGCGGCAGAGGAGGTTACCAGCCGAAGGATGCAGTAGCAATAACAGGTATAGTTCCGCGGCGGCCGAGAAGACTCACCGCATAGGAATCGGGATGCGAGGCGAGGGATGCGGCGGGAAGGCCCCGACGGCTAAACGGAAGAGGCTGCAGGGCCGCCTCGGAATGGTCCAAGCATCGGATGCGATTGGGACGACTACCAGTGCCAACCCCTTATCCCGCGATGCGTCCGATACACAGATAGTTCCAAGGCGGCCGAGGAGCCTCACCGCATATCAATCGGGGTGCGAGGCGAGGGATGGGGCGGGAAGGCCCCAACGGCTAGACGGAAGAGGCTTCAGGGCCACCTCGGAATGGTCCAAGCATCGGACGCGCTTGGGGCGACTGCCAGTGCCAACCCCTTATCCCGCGATGCGTCCGATACACAGATGGTTCCAAGGCGGCCGAGGAGCCTCACCGCATAGCAATCGGGGGTGCGAGGCGAGGGATGGGGCGGGAAGGCCCCAACGGCTAGACGGAAGAGGCTTCAGGGCCGCCTAGGAATGGTCCAAGCATCGGACACGCTTGGGGCGACTACCAGTGACAGCCCCCTATCCCGCGATGCGTCCGATACGAAGATGGTTCCAAGGCGGCCGAGGAGCCTCACCGCATAGCAATCGGGGTGCGAGGTGGGGGATGCGGCGAGATGGCCCCAACGGCTAGACGGAAGAGGCCACAGGGCCGCGTCGGAATAGTCCAAGCATCGGACGCGCTTGGGGCGACTACCAGTGACAACCCCTTATCCCGCGATGCGTCCGATACGAAGATAGTTCCAAGGCGGCCGAGGAGCCTCACCGCATAGCAATCGGGGTGCGAGGTGGGGGATGCGGCGAGATGGCCCCAACGGCTAGACGGAAGAGGCTGCAGGGCCGCCTCGGAATAGTCCAAGCATCGGACGCGCTTGGGGCCACTACCAGTGACAACCCCTTATCCCGCGATGCGTCCGATACGAAGATAGTTCCAAGGCGGCCGAAGAGCCTCACCGCATAGCAATCGGGGTGCGAGGTGGGGGATGCGGCGAGATGGCCCCAACGGCTAGACGGAAGAGGCCACAGGGCCGCCTCGGAATAGTCCAAGCATCGGACGCGCTTGGGGCGACTACCAGTGACAACCCCTTATCCCGCGATGCGTCCGATACGAAGATAGTTCCCAGGCGGCCGAGGAGCCTCACCGCATAGCAATCGGGGTGCGAGGCGAGGGATGCGGCGAGATGGCCCCAAAGGCTAGACGGAAGAGGCTGCAGGGCTGCCTCGGAATAGTCCAAGCATCGGACGCGCTTGGGGCGACTACCACTGCCAACCCCTTATCCCGCGATGCGTCCGATACACAGATAGTTCCGAGGCGGCCGAGGAGGTGGGGGATGCAGCGAGATGGCCCCAACGGCTAGACGGAAGAGGCTGCAGGGCCGCCTCGGAATAGTCCAAGCATCGGACGCGCTTGGGGCGACTACCAGTGACAACCCCTTATCCCGCGATGCGTCCGATACACAGATAGTTCCGAGGCGGCCAAGGAGCCTCACCGCATAGCAATCGTGGTGCGAGGTGGGGGATGCGGCGAGATGGCCCCAACGGCTAGACGGAAGAGGCTGCAGGGCCGCCTCGGAATGGTCCAAGCATCGGATGCGCTTGGGGCGACTACCACTGCCAACCCCTTATCCCGCGATGCGTCCGATACACAGATAGTTCCAAGGCGGCCGAGGAGCCTCACAGCATAGCAATCAGGGTGCGAGGCGAGGGATGCGGCGAGAAAGCCCCAACGGCTAGAGGGAAGAGGCTTCAGGTCCGCCTCGGAATGGTCCAAGCATCGGACGCGCTTGGGGCGACTACCAGTGACAACCCCTTATCCCGCGACGCGTCCGATACACAGATAGTTCCAAGGCGGCCGAGGAGCCTCACCGCATAGCAATCGGGGTGCGAGGCGAGGGATGCGGCGAGAAGGACCCAACGGCTACACGGAAGAGGCTTCGGGGCCGCCTCGGAATGGTCCAAGCATCGGACGCGCTTGGGGCGACTACCAGTGACAACCCCTTATCCCGCGACGCGTCCGATACACAGATAGTTCCAAGGCGGCCGAGGAGCCTCACCGCATAGCAATCGGGGTGCGAGGCGAGGGATGCGGCGAGAAGGACCCAACGGCTAGACGGAAGAGGCTTCGGGGCCGCCTCGGAATGGTCCAAGCATCGGACGCGCTTGGGGCGACTACCAGTGACAACCCCTTATCCCGCGACGCGTCCGATACACAGATAGTTCCAAGGCGGCCGAGGAGCCTCACCGCATAGCAATCGGGGTGCGAGGCGAGGGATGCGGCGAGAAGGACCCAACGGCTAGACGGAAGAGGCTTCGGGTCCGCCTCGGAATGGTCCAAGCATCGGACGCGCTTGGGGCGACTACCAGTGACAACCCCTTATCCCGCGACGCGTCCGATACACAGATAGTTCCAAGGCGGCCGAGGAGCCTCACCGCATAGCAATCGGGGTGCGAGGCGAGGGATGCGGCGAGAAGGACCCAACGGCTAGACGGAAGAGGCTTCGGGTCCGCCTCGGAATGGTCCAAGCATCGGACGCGCTTGGGGCGACTACCAGTGACAACCCCTTATCCCGCGACGCGTCCGATACACAGATAGTTCCAAGGCGGCCGAGGAGCCTCACCGCATAGCAATCGGGGTGCGAGGCGAGGGATGCGGCGAGAAGGACCCAACGGCTAGACGGAAGAGGCTTCGGGTCCGCCTCGGAATGGTCCAAGCATCGGACGCGCTTGGGGCGACTACCAGTGACAACCCCTTATCCCGCGACGCGTCCGATACACAGATAGTTCCGAGGCGGCCGAGGAGCCTCACCGCATAGCAATCGGGGTGCGAGGCGAAGGATGCGGCGAGAAGGACCCAACGGCTAGACGGAAGAGGCTTCGGGTCCGCCTCGGAATGGTCCAAGCATCGGACGCGCTTGGGGCGACTACCAGTGACAACCCCTTATCCCGCGACGCGTCCGATACACAGATAGTTCCAAGGCGGCCGAGGAGCCTCACCGCATAGCAATCGGGGTGCGAGGCGAGGGATGCGGCGAGAAGGACCCAACGGCTAGACGGAAGAGGCTTCAGGGCCGCCTCGGAATGGTCCAAGCATCGAACGCGCTTGGGGCGACTACCAGTGACAACCCCTTATCCCGCGACGCGTCCGATACACAGATAGTTCCGAGGCGGCCGAGGAGCCTCACCGCATAGCAATCGGGGTGCGAGGCGAGGGATGCGGCGAGAAGGACCCAACGGCTAGATGGAAGAGGCTTCAGGGCCGCCTCGGAATGGTCCAAGCATCGGACGCGCTTGGGGCGACTACCAGTGACAACCCCTTATCCCGCGACGCGTCCGATACACAGATAGTTCCGAGGCGGCCGAGGAGCCTCACCGCATAGCAATCGGGGTGCGAGGCGAGGGATGCGGCGAGAAGGACCCAACGGCTAGACGGAAGAGGCTTCAGGGCCGCCTCGGAATGGTCCAAGCATCGGACGCGCTTGGGGCGACTACCAATGACAACCCCTTATCCCGCGACGCGTCCGATACACAGATAGTTCCGAGGCGGCCGAGGAGCCTCACCGCATAGCAATCGGGGTGCGAGGCGAGGGATGCGGCGAGAAGGACCCAACGGCTAGACGGAAGAGGCTTCAGGGCCGCCTCGGAATGGTCCAAGCATCGGACGCGCTTGGGGCGACTACCAATGACAACCCCTTATCCCGCGACGCGTCCGATACACAGATAGTTCCGAGGCGGCCGAGGAGCCTCACCGCATAGCAATCGGGGTGCGAGGCGAGGGATGCGGCGAGAAGGACCCAACGGCTAGACGGAAGAGGCTTCAGGGCCGCCTCGGAATGGTCCAAGCATCGGACGCGCTTGGGGCGACTACCAGTGACAACCCCTTATCCCGCGACGCGTCCGATACACAGATAGTTCCGAGGCGGCCGAGGAGCCTCACCGCATAGCAATCGGGGTGCGAGGCGAGGGATGCGGCGAGAAGGACCCAACGGCTAGACGGAAGAGGCTTCAGGGCCGCCTCGGAATGGTCCAAGCATCGGACGCGCTTGGGGCGACTACCGTTGCCAACCCCTTATCCCGCGATGCGTCTGATACACAGATAGTTCCGAGGCGGCCGAGGAGCCTCACCGCATAGCAATCGGGTTGCGAGGCAGATTATTGGGAAGGGAACCCCCTGGGATGCGGCTCAAGCAGTGCCCAAAGGGACTGGAATGCGGAATCACATCGAGAGACCCAAATGCTATACGAGGGCTCAAATCGAATTATCGATTTGGCCACGACATGGACGCATCGGAACGACTACCTTTGCCGAACCACTCGCAATTGCATCCATACCGAAACCAATAGACATTTCCGTTAGAGCCCTCGCATAGCATTCGGGAATCTCGCATGCCCCTCTAAATCGACCAATGCTGGCGCTCAATGAAAATCCGAGCGCTACCACCGTTCGAGCGCCAGCATTGGTCGAGTTAGAGGGGCACGGGGGAGAATGCTCCAGTCAACACCTCCCCTATATAAGTTATTTGTCCGATTCTCGCACAACCGTAGTCTGCCTCGTCGAATCAAACAACGGTCCCAGATTCCGACTTCCGTTCCGTAGAGACCCAAAAGCTAGATGGAGGCTCGCAAGAAAGAGAGTCGGCGCATAGCAATCGGGTTTCTCGAACGTTTAGGGACCGAGCTCACTTGCGGATAGGGCAAAATCCGCCAAGCAACCCAAAAGCTAGACGGGGGCTCGAATCGAATCGCCTAGGCGGCCACAACAACGACGTGTTGGATCGACTACCAGTGCCAAACCATTCAGCAAGACTAGTCTGTGTCGAGGCCGGATAGAGATTCTCAGAGAGCGCCCGCATAGCATTTAGGAGACCTGCCGCGTCCCTCACACTCGACAAATGGTGGTGCACGTTTATAAATCCGAGCGATCCCAACCCTTTCAAGCACCAACATCGGTCGAGATAGAGGGGCACGGAGGGGGCTGCGTGAGACAACACAGTCCCCTATATAAGTTATTTGTCCGATTCTCACACATCCGAAGAATGGTCATCAAATCGGACAACAGCCCAAACTTCCGACTTCCGTCCCAGAAAGCCCAAGAGCTATCTAAAACGTTCATGGCCGGAACTCGATCGCGGCTATACCAATCCGCCAAGCAACCCAAAAGCTAGACTGGAGCTCTAGTCGAATCACCTCTGTGGCCATTGCAAGGACGTGTTGGAGCGACTACCATTGCCGAACCATTCCGCAGGTCGAGTCCATACCAAGGCCGCATAGAGATTCACGATGAGCTCCTGCATAGCAATCAGGAGACTTGCCGTGTCCATCACAATCGATAAATCCTGGTGCAAGATTTTTGCATCCGAGCGCTCCAACCAGTCGAGCACCAGCATCAATCGACATAAACGGGCACGGGGGGAGGATGCTCGAGAACACTACCTCCCCTATATAAGTTATTTGTCCGATTCTCAAGCAGCCGAAGTCTGGTCATCGAATCGGGTCAAAGACCACAACTTCCGACTTTACCCACAATGCAAGTCATCGAATCGAACATCGGCCCCCGAGTCGGACTCCATGCGTATGTCAGGTCATCGGACCCAAATTCCGCCTTCCTGCGCATGGCGGGCCATCAATATCAACTCGGTCATCGGACCCAAACTCCGCCTTTTTGCGTATGGCACGCCTTCAAATCGGTCATCGGACCCAAATTCCGCCTTCCTGTGCATGGCGGGCCATCAACATCAACTCGGTCATCGGACCCAAATTCCGCCTTTCTGCGCATGGCACGCCATCAACTCGGTCATCGGACCCAAATTCCGCCTTCCTGCGCATGGCAGGTCATCGGACACAAATTCAGACCTCGCCAATATGCCTACGTATCGAATCGGTCATCGGACCCAACTTCCGACTTCATCCATACTGTAGGGTCTTTGAGGTTGGCGCGGTGCGCTCAACCCAGGGAGTCGACCCATCGAAGCATACACCTCCCCTATATAAGCTATTTGTCCGATTCCCACACCTGTGTAGTTTGCACCTCTGACCAGGACATCGACCCCAACTTCCGAACTCGACTGCAACGACGGCACCAGCGCCTTGGTGCGCACCTTGCGACGCACAGTCCCAACATTCGCCTTCCTGCACATGGCAGGTCATCGGACCCAAATTCCGACCTCGCGAGTATGCCTACATATCGAATCGGTCATCGGACCCAACTTCCGACTTCATCCATACCGTAGGGTCTTTGAGGTTGGCGCGGTGCGCTCAACCCGGGGAGTCGACCCAACGAAGCATACACCTCCCCTATATAAGCTATTTGTCCGATTCCCACACCTGTGTAGTTTGCACCTCCGATCAAGACATCGACCCCAACTTCCGAACTCGCCTCCAACGACCGAACCAGCGCCTTGGTGCGCACCTTGCAACGCACAGTGCCAACATTCGCCTTCCTGCACGTGGCAGGTCATCGGACCCAAATTCCGACCTCGCGAGTATGCCTACATATCGAATCGGTCATCGGACCCAACTTCCGACTTCATCCATACCGTAGGGTCTTTGAGGTTGGCGCGGTGCGCTCAACCCGGGGAGTCGACCCAACGAAGCATACACCTCCCCTATATAAGCTATTTGTCCGATTCCCACACCTGTGTAGCTTGCACCTCCGATCAGGACATCGACCCCAACTTCCGAACTCGACTAAAAAGACCGCACCAGCGCCTTGGTGTGCACCTTGCAACGCACAGTGTCAACATTCGCCTTCCTGCACATGGCAGGTCATCGGACCCAAATTCCGACCTCATGAGCATACCTACTAATCGAATCGGTCATCGGACCCAACTTCCGACTTCATCCATACCGTAGGGTCTTTGAGGTTGGCGCGGTGCGCTCAACCTGGGGAGTCGACCCATCGAAGCATACACCTCCCCTATATAAGCTATTTGTCCGATTCCGACACCTGTGTAGTTTGCACCTCCGCTCAGGACATCGACCCCAACTTCCGAACTCGCCTGCAACGACCGAACCAGCGCCTTGGTGCGCACCAAAAGTGCGCACTTTTGGAGGGCACTTTTCTGCGCTCCAAAGGTGCGCACTTTTGGAGGGCACTTTTTGGAGGGCACTTTTCTGCGCTCCAAAGGTGCGCACTTTTGGAGGGCACTTTTTGGAGGGCACTTTTCTGCGCTCCAAAGGTGCGCACTTTTGGAGGGCACTTTTTGGAGGGCACTTTTCTGCGCTCCAAAGGTGCGCACTTTTGGAGGGCACTTTTTGGAGGGCACTTTTCTGCGCTCCAAAGGTGCGCACTTTTGGAGGGCACTTTTTGGAGGGCACTTTTCTGCGCTCCAAAGGTGCGCACTTTTGGAGGGCACTTTTTGGAGGGCACTTTTCTGCGCTCCAAAGGTGCGCACTTTTGGAGGGCACTTTTTGGAGGGCACTTTTCTGCGCTCCAAAGGTGCGCACTTTTGGAGGGCACTTTTTGGAGGGCACTTTTCTGCGCTCCAAAGGTGCGCACTTTTGGAGGGCACTTTTTGGAGGGCACTTTTCTGCGCTCCAAAGGTGCGCACTTTTGGAGGGCACTTTTTGGAGGGCACTTTTCTGCGCTCCAAAGGTGCGCACTTTTGGAGGGCACTTTTGTGCACTCCAAAGGTGCGCACTTTTGGAGGGCACTTTTCCTGTGCTCCAAAGGTGCACACCTAGGTGAGCACCTTCGACCACACCTTGTAGCACACCAAACTCTGACTTTCGACTTCATCCGCAATGCAGGGTCTTTGAGGTTGGCGCAATGCGCACAACCAGGGGAGTCGACCCATCAAACCCAACACCTCCCCTATATAAGCTATTTGTCTGATTCTCATACATGCGTAGCCTGCAGGAGCAATTAGGACATCGACCCCAACTTTCGGCTTCTAAACGAAAACAAGGTCTTTGAGGTTGGTGTAATGCGAACAACTAGGGGAGTCAACCCATCAAACCCAACACCTCCCCTATATAAGCTATTTGTCTGATTCTCATACATGTGTAGTCTACAGGAGCAATTAGGACATCGACCCCAACTTTTGACTTCTTAACGAAAACAAGGTCTTTGAGGTTGACGTAATGCGCACAACCAGGGGAGTCGACCCATCAAACCCAACACCTCCCCTATATAAGCTATTTGTCCGATTCTCATACATGTGTAGCCTGCAGGAGCCATTAGGACATTGACCCCAACTTTTGACTTCTTAACGAAAACAAGGTCTTTGAGGTTGGCGTAATGCGCACAACCAAGGGAGTTGACCCATCAAACCCAACACCTCCCCTATATAAGCTATTTGTCTGATTCTCATACATGTGTAGCCTGCAACAACGATTAGGACATCCACCCCAACTTCTGAATTCGTCTGCGTTGACCGCACCAAAGGTGCACGCCTTGGTGCTCACCAAAATCCGACTTCCGACTTCTTCTGCTATGCGGGGTCTTTGAGGTTGGCGCAGTGCGCACAACCAGGGGAGTCAACCCACCGAATGCAACACCTCCCCTATATAAGCTATTTGTCTGATTCTCATACATGCGTAGACTGCAGCAATGATTAGGACATCCACCCCAACTTTTGACTTCTTAAACAAGACAGGGTCTTTGAAGTTGGTGCAGTGCACACAACCAGGGGAGTCGACCCATCAAACGCAACACCTCCCCTATATAAAGCTATTTGTCCGATTCTCATACGTGTAGTCTGCAGCAGCGATTAGGACATCGACCCCAACTTCCGAATTCGTTTGCATTGACCGCACCAAAGGTGCACGCCTTGGTGTGCACCCTGGAGTGCACTTTGGTGCTCACCTCGGTGCACACTTTGGTGTGCACCTCGGTGTGCACCAAAGGTGCGCACCTTGGAGCGCACCAAAGGTGTACACTTTGGAGCGCACCACATAGGGTCTTTGAGAGGTTGGCGCAGTGCGCACACCAAGGTGGGTGTTGAGGTGCGTGCCGAGGTGGGTGGGTGCTAGGGTGCGCTCCATGGTGGGTGCCAGGGTGGGTGCGTGCTAGGGTGGATTCCAAAGAGGGTCATAGGGTGGGTGCCAAGGTGGGTTGGTGATATAGTGGGTTCAAAGGTGGGTACTAGGGTGGGTTCCAAGGTGGGTCACAAGTTGGGTGCCAGGATGCGTGGGTGTTAGGTTGGGTGCCAAGGTGGGCTCCTGCGTGGGTGGGTGCTAGGGTGGGTTTCAAGGTGGACGCGAGGGCGGGTGCCAAGGTGGGTAACAAGTTGGGTGTTAGGATGGGTGAGTGCTAGAGTGGGTGCCAAGGTGGGTGGGTGCTAAGGTGGATGCCAAGGTGGTTCACAGGGTGGGTGGGTTCTAGGGTGAGTTCCAAGGTGGGTCACAGGTTCAGTGCTAGGGTGGGTGTCAAGGCGGGTGTCGAGGTGCCTGGGTGCTAGGGTGTGGATGCCAATGTGGGTCATAGGGTGGGTACTAGGGTGGGCTGCAATGTGGGTGCCAAGGTGGGTAACATGCTCGGTGGGTTCTAAATTGGGTGCCAGGGTGGGTGTGCACCCACCTTGCCCGAGGTGGGTGCCAAGGTGCCAGTGTGGGTGGGTGCTAAGGTGGATGCCAAGGTGGGTGAGAAGGTGGGTGATAGGTTGAGTGGTAGGATGGGTGGGTGCCAAGATGGGTCACAGGGTGGGTGCAAGGGTGGGTAGGTGCTAGGGTTGGTGTCAGGGTGGGTGGGTGCTAGGTTGGGTTCCAAGGTGGGTGCGAGGGTGAGTGTCAAGGTGGGTCACAGGTTAGGTGCTAGGATGGGTGAGTGCTAGGGTGCAAAGGTGCCAGGGTGGGTGCTAGGATGGGTCGATGCTAGGGTGAGTGGCAAGGTGGGTCCACAAGTGTCAAGGTGGGTGCCGAGGTGGGTGCCAAGTCGGCGACTGCTATGGTGGATGCCAAGGTGGGTCACGGGGTGGGTGCCAAGTTGCTAGGTTGGGTTCCAAGGTGGGTGCCAACGTGGGTGCTAGGGTGCGTGGGTTAAAGGGTGTGTCACAACGTGGGTGCCAGGATGGGTGCGCACCCACACTGGCCAAGACGGGTGCGGGTGCAAGGTTGGGTTCCAAGCCCGGTCACAGGCTGGGTGCTAGGATGGGTGGGTGCCAAGGTGGGCACCAGGGTGGGTGCACCCACCCTGGCCAAGGTGGGTCACGGGGTGGGTCCTAGGGTGGGTAACGGGGTGGGTACTAAGGTGCGTGCCAAGGTGGGTCATAGGGTGGGTGCCAAGGTGGGCACCAGGGTGGGTGTGCACCAACCCTAGCCAGGGTAGGTCACGGGGTGGTTGTCGGGGTGGGCGTCAAGGAGCCAAGGTGGGTGGCAAGTAGCCAAGTTGCGTGCCAAGGTGGGTGTCGGGGTGGGTGCCAAGGATCCAAGGTGGGTGCCAAGGAACCAAGGTGGGTGTCTGGGTGGGTGCCGAGGTGGGAGCCAGGGTGGGTCCCAAGGTGAGTGCAAAGGTGGGTGCCAGGGTCAAGGTGAGTGCCAATGTGGGTTCCAAGGTGCCAGGGTCAGGGTGAGTGCCAATGTGGGTTCAAAGGTGCTAAGTTGGGTGCGAGGTTGGGTGCGAGGGTGGGTGGGTGCCAAGGTGTGCTAGGTGGAAGCCCGGGTGGGTCGGCATCCCATGGGTGTCGAGTTGGGTGCCTGATGGGTGCTTCTTGTCAAGTTTTAGTCGTCGGGACTCATTTCGAGCCTTAGAGGTCGTTTCTTGTCCGGTTGCCCTGTCTTCGACCTGGGAACCCAATTTTGGTCCTCGGGTCCCATTTTTTTTTGTCTCGCATCCCACTTTTGGCCTGTGGCCTTTTCGGGGTCGATTCTCGTTTTGGGCATCAGAGCATGTTTCTTCTCCTAAAACCCAATATTTGTTTATTAAGTCTCGGAACACATTTTTGTTCTCGTGGACCCATCATGGGTCTTGGAACGCATTTGTGGTCCTTGGGTCCCATTTTGCATCCCGAAACTTGTGTTTTGGTGCTTGATCCCTATTTTGGGTGCCCACCTTGCACCAAGTGCGCACCCGGGGCAAACCGAGCGCCTTGGTGCACCGGGGCAAGATCGAGCGTGCACCCGAGGCGCCCCGAACATGCACCAAGGTGCACTCGGCCCACATGTGAGCGCAGGTCGTTGCGCCCGAGGTGGTGTGTGGGCACCGCGTTGCAGACGGGACACTGCACGCACACGACGCCCCCTCCAGGTGCACGCACGTAGGCCGGGCCGGGTGCACACCCGACGCCCTAGCAAGGTGCGCGCACCCGGGCAGGGCTCACACTTGGCGAACGGGGCGCACTTCGCGAGGGAGGGTGTGCACCTCGACGGGGGTGGGTGGCCGGGGTGGATTCGCACGTGGGTCGCGGTTTGCTAAGTACACACTGCGACAAGCTCATAACGGGTGCGATCATACCAGCATTAGTGCACCGGATCCCATCAGAACTCCGCAGTTAAGCGCGCTTGGGCCGGAGTAGTACTGGGATGGGTGACCTCCCGGGAAGTCCCGGTGTTGCACCCTTTTTTAGTTTTTCGCCGGGCGTCGCAATGCTATTTGAATAAACCTTTTGCCCGTTTGCGTTCTCGTCGGGGCCGGGCCGGGCCGGGGTGCGCTGCCCGCACTACCGCGCGCGCGGGGGCGACACCGAGCGCGCACCCGAGGCACCCCGAGCACACAGGCCACGGTGCAACCCGGGCGTTGTGCGCGCACCCCGGTGCGCCCGAGGTGCTGCGCGCGCACCCAGGTGAAATCGGTGTGCACCTCGGCCAGTGCGCGCTCGGTCGAGTCGCGCACGTTGGCCAAGGTGCACGGTGATGTTTCTTACTCTAAGGTTCCGCACCAGACGCCCGGGACAGGTGAGCGAAGCTGGGCGGGGCCGGGTGCGCGGCCGGGGCAGGTGCACGCAGCTGGAGAGAGCTTTGGAGCACACTTCGGAGCGCACCAATGATGCGCTCCATTCAAAAGTTTCCTGAAAAGGCAAAAAAAGTTGAGATTATAGAATTTCCCACTTGAGAGATTGTAAAAAAAAAAAATTTAAAATGAAGGAAACGCGGGTGCCAAGGTGTGCGCAGCCCAGCCAAGGTGTGCGCACCAAGGCGCCCACCCTGGCGAAGGTGCACGCAAGGTGCGCACCCGAGGCAAACCGGACAATTAACCCAACTTTCGACTTCGCGCGCACCTTGGAGCGCACTTCGGAGCGCTCCTTGGTGCGCACCAATCTTGGGCACCTCGGAGTGCACCATGGCGCCCACCAAGGTGCGCACCCGGGGCAAACCGAGCTCCGACTTCGTGCGCACCTTGGAGCGCACGAAAGGTGCGCACCATGGCGCCCACCAAGGTGCGCAGCCCAGCCAAGGCGTGCGCATCAAGGTGCGCACCCTGGCGAAGGTGCGCACCCGGGGCAAACCGAGCTCCGACTTCGTGCGCACCTTGGAGCGCACAAAAGGTGCGCAACCCAGCCAAGGTGTGCGCACCCCGGTCAAACCGAGCTCCGAATCGTGCGCACCAGAGGTGCACGCCATCGTGCGCACCTTGGAGCACACTTCGGAGCCCTCCTTGGTGCGCGCCGATGTTGCGCACCTCGGAGCGCACCCGGGGAAAACAATGCAATTAACCCGACTTTCGACTTCGTGGGCACCTCGGAGCGCTCTCGGGTTCGCACCTCGGAGCACACCGAGGTGCGCACCTTTGATGCGCTGCCTTCACCAATTTCCAGAAAAGGCAAGAAAACATTGAGAAGGTGTGCGCACCGAGGTGCCCACCCTGGCGAAGGTGCACGCGAGGTGCGCACCCGGGGCAAACCGGGCTCCGACTTCGTGCACGCCGCACCTTGGAGCACACTTCGGAGCGCTCCTTGGTGCGCACCAGGGCGCGCAACCCAGCCGAGGTGCCCACCCCGGCGAAGGTGCACGCGAGGTGCGCACCCGGGGCAAACCGGGCTCCGACTTCGTGCACGCCATGGTGCCCACCGCGGCGAAGGTGCACGCGAGGTGCGCACCCGGGGCAAACCGGGCTCCGACTTCGTGCACGCCGCACCTTGGAGCACACTTCGGAGCGCTCCTTGGTGCGCACCATGGTGCCCACCAGGGCGCGCAACCCCGCCGAAGGTGCACGCGAGGTGCGCACCCGGGGCAAACCGGGCTCCGACTTCGTGCACGCCGCACCTTGGAGCACACTTCGGAGCGCTCCTTGGTGCGCACCATGGTGCCCACCAGGGCGCGCAACCCCGCCGAAGGTGCACGCGAGGTGCGCACCCGGGGCAAACCGGGCTCCGACTTCGTGCACGCCATGGTGCGCACCGCGGCGAAGGTGCGCACCCGGGGCAAACCGGGCTCCGACTTCGTGCACGCCGCACCTTGGAGCACACTTCGGAGCGCTCCTTGGTGCGCACCAGGGCGCGCAACCCAGCCGAGGTGCCCACCCCGGCGAAGGTGCACGCGAGGTGCGTACCCGGGGCAAACCGGGCTCCGACTTCGTGCACGCCGCACCTTGGAGCACACTTCGGAGCGCTCCTTGGTGCGCACCATGGTGCCCACCAGGCCGCGCAACCCAGCCAAGGTGTGCGCACCAAGGTGCACGCGAGGTGCGCACCCGGGGCAAACCGGGGTCCGACTTCGTGCACGCCGCACCTTGGAGCACACATCGGGGCGCTCCCGGGTTCGCACCGGCGTTGCGCACCGTGGTGGGCACCTCGGAGCACACCAAGGTGGGCAGCGAGGTGCGCACCTTTGATGCGATGCCTTCACTAATTTCCATAAAAGGCAAAAAAAAAACGAGATTTTAAAATTTCCGTTTTGAAAGATAGTGAGAAAAAGGGAATGCTGGTGCCATCTTGAGCCCGCCCTGGTGCGCAGCCCAGCCAAGGTGTGCGCACCAAGGTGCCCACCCTGGCGAAGGTGCGCGCCCGGGCAATTAATCCAACTTCCAACTTCGCGCGCGCCAGGGTGGGAGCGCACCCAACAACCGGGCCTGGGAAGAGCCAATGCGAGAAACCCCACCAAACGCTCTGACAAAAAAAGAGGGGGCGCTCCAGTAACCCCGCTTCGGAGCGCACCCTGGGCAAACCCAGCCAAGGTGCCCACCCCGGCCAAGGTGCAGGCGAGGTGCGCACCCGGGGCAAACCGGGCTCCGACAACGTGCACGCCGCACCTTGGAGCACACTTCGTAGCGCTCCCGGGTGCGCACCTCAGAGCACACCAAGGTGGGCAGCGAGGTGCGCACCTTTGATGCGCTGCCTTCACTAATTTCCAGAAAAGGCAAAAAAAAAAGGAGATTTTAAAATTTCCGTTTTGAAAGATAGTGAAAAAAACGGAACGCGCGTGCCATCTTGAGCCCGCCCTGGTGCGCAGCCCAGGTAAGGTGCCCACCCTGGCAAAGGTGCGCACCCGGGCAATTAACCCTACTTCCGACTTCGTGCGCGCCAGGGTGGCAACCGGGCCTCGGAAGAGCCAATGCGAGAAACCCCACCAAACGCTCCGACAAAAAAAGAGGCGGCGCTCCAATAACCCCGCTTCGGAGCGCAGCCGGGGCAAACCCAGCCAAGGTGCCCACCCCGACGAAGGTGCACGCGAGGTGCGCACCCGGGGCAAACCGGGCTCCGACAACGTGCACGCAGCACCTTGGAGCACACTTCGAAGCACTCCCGGGTGCCCACCGGCGTTGCGCACCGTGGTGGGCAGCGAGGTGCGCACCTTTGATGCGCTGCCTTCACTAATTTCCAGAAAAAGGCAAAAAAAAATGAGATTTTAAAATTTCCGTTTTGAAAGATAGTGAAAAAAAAGGAACGCGGGTGCCATCTTGAGCCCGCCCTGGTGCGCAGCCCAGGCAAGGCATGCGCACCAAGGTGCCCACCCGAGGTGCACACCCGGGGCAAACCGGGCTCCGACTTCGTGCAGGCCGCACCTTGGAGCACACTTCGGAGCGCTCCTTGGTGCGCACCATGGTGCCCACCAGGGCGCGCAACCCAGCCAAGGTCTGCACACCAAGGTGCCCACCCCGGCGAAGGTGCACGCGAGGTGCGCACCCGGGGCAAACCGGGCTCCGACTTCGTGCACGCCATGGTGCCCACCGCGGCGAAGGTGCACGCGAGGTGCGCACCCGGGGCAAACCGGGCTCCGACTTCGTGCACGCCGCACCTTGGAGCACACTTCGGAGCGCTCCTTGGTGCGCACCATGGTGCCCACCAGGGCGCGCAACCCAGCCAAGGTGTGCGCACCAAGGTGCACGCGAGGTGCGCACCCGGGGCAAACCGGGGTCCGACTTCGTGCACGCCGCACCTTGGAGCACACATCGGAGCGCTCCCAGGTTTGCACCAGCGTTGCGCACCTTTGATGCGCTGCCTTCACTAATTTCCAGAAAAGGCAAAAAAAAACGAGATTTTAAAATTTCCGTTCTGAAAGATAGTGAAAAAAACGGAACGCGGGTGCCATCTTGAGCCCTTCCTGGTGCGCAGCCCAGGCAAGTTGTGCGCACCAAGGTGCCCACCCTGGCGGAGGTGCGCGCCCGGGGCAATCCGGGCTCCGACTTCGTGCACTGCATGGTGCCCACCAAGGCGCGCAACCCAGCCAAGGTGCCCACCGCAGCGAAGGTGCACCCGAGGTGCACACCCGGGGCAAACCGGGCTCCGACTTCGTGCACGCCGCACCTTGGAGCACACTTCAGAGCGCTCCTTGGTGCGCACCAGGGCGCGCAACCCAGCCGAGGTGCCCACCCCGGCGAAGGTGCACGCGAGGTGCGCACCCGGGGCAAACCGGGCTCCGACTTCGTGCACGCCATGGTGCCCACCGCGGCGAAGGTGCGCACCCGGGGCAAACCGGGCTCCGACTTCGTGCACGCCGCACCTTGGAGCACACTTCGGAGCGCTCCTTGGTGCGCACCATGGTGCCCACCAGGCCGCGCAACCCAGCCAAGGTGTGCGCACCAAGGTGCACGCGAGGTGCGCACCCGGGGCAAACCGGGGTCCGACTTCGTGCACGCCGCACCTTGGAGCACACATCGGGGCGCTCCCGGGTTCGCACCGGCGTTGCGCACCGTGGTGGGCACCTCGGAGCACACCAAGGTGGGCAGCGAGGTGCGCACCTTTGATGCGATGCCTTCACTAATTTCCATAAAAGGCAAAAAAAAAACGAGATTTTAAAATTTCCGTTTTGAAAGATAGTGAGAAAAAGGGAATGCTGGTGCCATCTTGAGCCCGCCCTGGTGCGCAGCCCAGCCAAGGTTTGCGCACCAAGGTGCCCACCCTGGCGAAGGTGCGCGCCCGGGCAATTAACCCAACTTCCAACTTCGCGCGCGCCAGGGTGGGAGCGCACCCAACAACCGGGCCTGGGAAGAGCCAATGCGAGAAACCCCACCAAACTCTCTGACAAAAAAAGAGGGGGCGCTCCAGTAACCCCGCTTCGGAGCGCACCCTGGGCAAACCCAGCCAAGGTGCCCACCCCGGCCAAGGTGCAGGCGAGGTGCGCACCCGGGGCAAACCGGGCTCCGACAACGTGCACGCCGCACCTTGGAGCACACTTCGTAGCGCTCCCGGGTGCGCACCTCAGAGCACACCAAGGTGGGCAGCGAGGTGCGCACCTTTGATGCGCTGCCTTCACTAATTTCCAGAAAAGGCAAAAAAAAAAGGAGATTTTAAAATTTCCGTTTTGAAAGATAGTGAAAAAAACGGAACGCGCGTGCCATCTTGAGCCCGCCCTGGTGCGCAGCCCAGGTAAGGTGCCACCCTGGCAAAGGTGCGCACCCGGGCAATTAACCCTACTTCCGACTTCGTGCGCGCCAGGGTGGCAACCGGGCCTCGGAAGAGCCAATGCGAGAAACCCCACCAAACGCTCCGACAAAAAAAGAGGCGGCGCTCCAATAACCCCGCTTCGGAGCGCAGCCGGGGCAAACCAAGCCAAGGTGCCCACCCCGACGAAGGTGCACGCGAGGTGCGCACCCGGGGCAAACCGGGCTCCGACAACGTGCACGCAGCACCTTGGAGCACACTTCGAAGCACTCCCGGGTGCCCACCGGCGTTGCGCACCGTGGTGGGCAGCGAGGTGCGCACCTTTGATGCGCTGCCTTCACTAATTTCCAGAAAAAGGCAAAAAAAAATGAGATTTTAAAATTTCCGTTTTGAAAGATAGTGAAAAAAAAGGAACGCGGGTGCCATCTTGAGCCCGCCCTGGTGCGCAGCCCAGGCAAGGCATGCGCACCAAGGTGCCCACCCGAGGTGCACACCCGGGGCAAACCGGGCTCCGACTTCGTGCAGGCCGCACCTTGGAGCACACTTCGGAGCGCTCCTTGGTGCGCACCATGGTGCCCACCAGGGCGCACCCGAGGCAAACCGGGCTCCGACTTCGTGCACGCCGCACCTTGGAGCACACATCGGAGCGCTCCCAGGTTCGCACCAGCGTTGCGCACCTTTGATGCGCTGCCTTCACTAATTTCCAGAAAAGGCAAAAAAAAACGATATTTTAAAATTTCCGTTCTGAAAGATAGTGAAAAAAACGGAACGCGGGTGCCATCTTGAGCCCTTCCTGATGCGCAGCCCAGGCAAGTTGTGCGCACCAAGGTGCCCACCCTGGCGGAGGTGCGCGCCCGGGGCAAACCGGGCTCCGACTTCGTGCACTGCATGGTGCCCACCAAGGCGCGCAACCCAGCCAAGGTGCCCACCGCAGCGAAGGTGCACGCGAGGTGCGCACCCGAGGTGCACACCCGGGGCAAACCGGGCTCCGACTTCGTGCACGCCGCACCTTGGAGCACACTTCAGAGCGCTCCTTGGTACGCACCAGGGCGCGCAACCCAGCCAAGGTGCTCACCCCGGCGAAGGTGCACGCGAGGTGCGCACCCGGGGCAAACCGGGCTCGGACTTCGTGCACGCCGCACCTTGGAGCACACATCGGAGCGCTCCCGGGTTCGCACCAGCATTGCGCACCTTTGATGCGCTGCCTTCACTAATTTCCAGAAAAGGCAAAAAAAAGAAAAAAATGAGATTTTAAAATTTCCGTTTTGAAAGATAGTGAAAAAAACGGAACGCGGGTGCCATCTTGAGCCCGCCCTGGTGTGCAGCCCAGGCAAGTTGTGCGCACCAAGGCACCCACCCTGGCCAAGGTGGGTCACGGGGTGGGTCCTAGGGTGGGTAACGGTGTGGGTACTAAGGTGCGTGCCAAGGTGGGTCATAGGGTGGGTGCCAAGGTGGGCACCAGGGTGGGTGTGCACCAACCCTAGCCAGGGTAGGTCACGGGGTGGTTGTCGGGGTGGGCGTCAAGGAGCCAAGGTGGGTGGCAAGTAGCCAAGTTGCGTGCCAAGGTGGGTGTCGGGGTGGGTGCCAAGGATCCAAGGTGGGTGCCAAGGAACCAAGGTGGGTGTCTGGGTGGGTGCCGAGGTGGGAGCCAGGGTGGGTCCCAAGGTGAGTGCAAAGGTGGGTGCCAGGGTCAAGGTGAGTGCCAATGTGGGTTCCAAGGTGCCAGGGTCAGGGTGAGTGCCAATGTGGGTTCAAAGGTGCTAAGTTGGGTGCGAGGTTGGGTGCGAGGGTGGGTGGGTGCCAAGGTGTGCTAGGTGGAAGCCCGGGTGGGTCGGCATCCCATGGGTGTCGAGTTGGGTGCCTGATGGGTGCTTCTTGTCAAGTTTTAGTCGTCGGGACTCATTTCGAGCCTTAGAGGTCGTTTCTTGTCCGGTTGCCCTGTCTTCGACCTGGGAACCCAATTTTGGTCCTCGGGTCCCATTTTTTTTTGTCTCGCATCCCACTTTTGGCCTGTGGCCTTTTCGGGGTCGATTCTCGTTTTGGGCATCAGAGCATGTTTCTTCTCCTAAAACCCAATATTTGTTTATTAAGTCTCGGAACACATTTTTGTTCTCGTGGACCCATCATGGGTCTTGGAACGCATTTGTGGTCCTTGGGTCCCATTTTGCATCCCGAAACTTGTGTTTTGGTGCTTGATCCCTATTTTGGGTGCCCACCTTGCACCAAGTGCGCACCCGGGGCAAACCGAGCGCCTTGGTGCACCGGGGCAAGATCGAGCGTGCACCCGAGGCGCCCCGAACATGCACCAAGGTGCACTCGGCCCACATGTGAGCGCAGGTCGTTGCGCCCGAGGTGGTGTGTGGGCACCGCGTTGCAGACGGGACACTGCACGCACACGACGCCCCCTACAGGTGCACGCACGTAGGCCGGGCCGGGTGCACACCCGACGCCCTAGCAAGGTGCGCGCACCCGGGCAGGGCTCACACTTGGCGAACGGGGCGCACTTCGCGAGGGAGGGTGTGCACCTCGACGGGGGTGGGTGGCCGGGGTGGATTCGCACGTGGGTCGCGGTTTGCTAAGTACACACTGCGACAAGCTCATAACGGGTGCGATCATACCAGCGTTAGTGCACCGGATCCCATCAGAACTCCGCAGTTAAGCGCGCTTGGGCCGGAGTAGTACTGGGATGGGTGACCTCCCGGGAAGTCCCGGTGTTGCACCCTTTTTTAGTTTTTCGCCGGGCATCGCAATGCTATTTGAATAAACCTTTTGCCCGTTTGCGTTCTCGTCGGGGCCGGGCCGGGCCGGGGTGCGCTGCCCGCACTACCGCGCGCGCGGGGGCGACACCGAGCGCGCACCCGAGGCGCCCCGAGCACACAGGCCACGGTGCAACCCGGGCGTTGTGCGCGCACCCCGGTGCGCCCGAGGTGCTGCGCGCGCACCCAGGTGAAATCGGTGTGCACCTCGGCCAGTGCGCGCTCGGTCGAGTCGCGCACGTTGGCCAAGGTGCACGGTGATGTTTCTTACTCTAAGGTTCCGCACCAGACGCCCGGGACAGGTGAGCGAAGCTGGGCGGGGCCGGGTGCGCGGCCGGGGCAGGTGCACGCAGCTGGAGAGAGCTTTGGAGCACACTTCGGAGCGCACCAATGATGCGCTCCATTCAAAAGTTTCCTGAAAAGGCAAAAAAAGTTGAGATTATAGAATTTCCCACTTGAGAGATTGTAAAAAAAAAAAATTTAAAATGAAGGAAACGCGGGTGCCAAGGTGTGCGCAGCCCAGCCAAGGTGTGCGCACCAAGGCGCCCACCCTGGCGAAGGTGCACGCAAGGTGCGCACCCGAGGCAAACCGGACAATTAACCCAACTTTCGACTTCGCGCGCACCTTGGAGCGCACTTCGGAGCGCTCCTTGGTGCGCACCAATCTTGGGCACCTCGGAGTGCACCATGGCGCCCACCAAGGTGCGCACCCGGGGCAAACCGAGCTCCGACTTCGTGCGCACCTTGGAGCGCACGAAAGGTGCGCACCATGGCGCCCACCAAGGTGCGCAGCCCAGCCAAGGCGTGCGCATCAAGGTGCGCACCCTGGCGAAGGTGCGCACCCGGGGCAAACCGAGCTCCGACTTCGTGCGCACCTTGGAGCGCACAAAAGGTGCGCAACCCAGCCAAGGTGTGCGCACCCCGGTCAAACCGAGCTCCGAATCGTGCGCACCAGAGGTGCACGCCATCGTGCGCACCTTGGAGCACACTTCGGAGCCCTCCTTGGTGCGCGCCGATGTTGCGCACCTCGGAGCGCACCCGGGGAAAACAATGCAATTAACCCGACTTTCGACTTCGTGGGCACCTCGGAGCGCTCTCGGGTTCGCACCTCGGAGCACACCGAGGTGCGCACCTTTGATGCGCTGCCTTCACCAATTTCCAGAAAAGGCAAGAAAACATTGAGAAGGTGTGCGCACCGAGGTGCCCACCCTGGCGAAGGTGCACGCGAGGTGCGCACCCGGGGCAAACCGGGCTCCGACTTCGTGCACGCCGCACCTTGGAGCACACTTCGGAGCGCTCCTTGGTGCGCACCAGGGCGCGCAACCCAGCCGAGGTGCCCACCCCGGCGAAGGTGCACGCGAGGTGCGCACCCGGGGCAAACCGGGCTCCGACTTCGTGCACGCCATGGTGCCCACCGCGGCGAAGGTGCACGCGAGGTGCGCACCCGGGGCAAACCGGGCTCCGACTTCGTGCACGCCGCACCTTGGAGCACACTTCGGAGCGCTCCTTGGTGCGCACCATGGTGCCCACCAGGGCGCGCAACCCCGCCGAAGGTGCACGCGAGGTGCGCACCCGGGGCAAACCGGGCTCCGACTTCGTGCACGCCGCACCTTGGAGCACACTTCGGAGCGCTCCTTGGTGCGCACCATGGTGCCCACCAGGGCGCGCAACCCCGCCGAAGGTGCACGCGAGGTGCGCACCCGGGGCAAACCGGGCTCCGACTTCGTGCACGCCGCACCTTGGAGCACACTTCGGAGCGCTCCTTGGTGCGCACCAGGGCGCGCAACCCAGCCGAGGTGCCCACCCCGGCGAAGGTGCACGCGAGGTGCGTACCCGGGGCAAACCGGGCTCCGACTTCGTGCACGCCGCACCTTGGAGCACACTTCGGAGCGCTCCTTGGTGCGCACCATGGTGCCCACCAGGCCGCGCAACCCAGCCAAGGTGTGCGCACCAAGGTGCACGCGAGGTGCGCACCCGGGGCAAACCGGGGTTCGACTTCGTGCACGCCGCACCTTGGAGCACACATCGGGGCGCTCCCGGGTTCGCACCGGCGTTGCGCACCGTGGTGGGCACCTCGGAGCACACCAAGGTGGGCAGCGAGGTGCGCACCTTTGATGCGATGCCTTCACTAATTTCCATAAAAGGCAAAAAAAAAACGAGATTTTAAAATTTCCGTTTTGAAAGATAGTGAGAAAAAGGGAATGCTGGTGCCATCTTGAGCCCGCCCTGGTGCGCAGCCCAGCCAAGGTGTGCGCACCAAGGTGCCCACCCTGGCGAAGGTGCGCGCCCGGGCAATTAACCCAACTTCCAACTTCGCGCGCGCCAGGGTGGGAGCGCACCCAACAACCGGGCCTGGGAAGAGCCAATGCGAGAAACCCCACCAAACGCTCTGACAAAAAAAGAGGGGGCGCTCCAGTAACCCCGCTTCGGAGCGCACCCTGGGCAAACCCAGCCAAGGTGCCCACCCCGGCCAAGGTGCAGGCGAGGTGCGCACCCGGGGCAAACCGGGCTCCGACAACGTGCACGCCGCACCTTGGAGCACACTTCGTAGCGCTCCCGGGTGCGCACCTCAGAGCACACCAAGGTGGGCAGCGAGGTGCGCACCTTTGATGCGCTGCCTTCACTAATTTCCAGAAAAGGCAAAAAAAAAAGGAGATTTTAAAATTTCCGTTTTGAAAGATAGTGAAAAAAACGGAACGCGCGTGCCATCTTGAGCCCGCCCTGGTGCGCAGCCCAGGTAAGGTGCCCACCCTGGCAAAGGTGCGCACCCGGGCAATTAACCCTACTTCCGACTTCGTGCGCGCCAGGGTGGCAACCGGGCCTCGGAAGAGCCAATGCGAGAAACCCCACCAAACGCTCCGACAAAAAAAGAGGCGGCGCTCCAATAACCCCGCTTCGGAGCGCAGCCGGGGCAAACCCAGCCAAGGTGCCCACCCCGACGAAGGTGCACGCGAGGTGCGCACCCGGGGCAAACCGGGCTCCGACAACGTGCACGCAGCACCTTGGAGCACACTTCGAAGCACTCCCGGGTGCCCACCGGCGTTGCGCACCGTGGTGGGCAGCGAGGTGCGCACCTTTGATGCGCTGCCTTCACTAATTTCCAGAAAAAGGCAAAAAAAAATGAGATTTTAAAATTTCCGTTTTGAAAGATAGTGAAAAAAAAGGAACGCGGGTGCCATCTTGAGCCCGCCCTGGTGCGCAGCCCAGGCAAGGCATGCGCACCAAGGTGCCCACCCGAGGTGCACACCCGGGGCAAACCGGGCTCCGACTTCGTGCAGGCCGCACCTTGGAGCACACTTCGGAGCGCTCCTTGGTGCGCACCATGGTGCCCACCAGGGCGCGCAACCCAGCCAAGGTCTGCACACCAAGGTGCCCACCCCGGCGAAGGTGCACGCGAGGTGCGCACCCGGGGCAAACCGGGCTCCGACTTCGTGCACGCCATGGTGCCCACCGCGGCGAAGGTGCACGCGAGGTGCGCACCCGGGGCAAACCGGGCTCCGACTTCGTGCACGCCGCACCTTGGAGCACACTTCGGAGCGCTCCTTGGTGCGCACCATGGTGCCCACCAGGGCGCGCAACCCAGCCAAGGTGTGCGCACCAAGGTGCACGCGAGGTGCGCACCCGGGGCAAACCGGGGTCCGACTTCGTGCACGCCGCACCTTGGAGCACACATCGGAGCGCTCCCAGGTTCGCACCAGCGTTGCGCACCTTTGATGCGCTGCCTTCACTAATTTCCAGAAAAGGCAAAAAAAAACGAGATTTTAAAATTTCCGTTCTGAAAGATAGTGAAAAAAACGGAACGCGGGTGCCATCTTGAGCCCTTCCTGGTGCGCAGCCCAGGCAAGTTGTGCGCACCAAGGTGCCCACCCTGGCGGAGGTGCGCGCCCGGGGCAATCCGGGCTCCGACTTCGTGCACTGCATGGTGCCCACCAAGGCGCGCAACCCAGCCAAGGTGCCCACCGCAGCGAAGGTGCACGCGAGGTGCGCACCCGAGGTGCACACCCGGGGCAAACCGGGCTCCGACTTCGTGCACGCCGCACCTTGGAGCACACTTCAGAGCGCTCCTTGGTGCGCACCAGGGCGCGCAACCCAACCAAGGTCTGCACACCAAGGTGCTCACCCCGGCGAAGGTGCACGCGAGGTGCGCACCCGGGGCAAACCGGGCTCGGACTTCGTGCACGCCGCACCTTGGAGCACACATCGGAGCGCTCCCGGGTTCGCACCAGCATTGCGCACCTTTGATGCG